>NC_136628.1:26607894-26842894 GCF_933228915.1 Telmatherina bonti | reverse complement strand
CCCATTGTGACAAATGAATAATGAGCTGCTATGCATTCATATCCCACTTGATAAAACCACATTCGTTACTGCAGAATCTGTTGTTTTTGTGGTGAATAACAACATGCAAGTTTATGATGTTACTGATCATTAACTTGTCATCCTGTAATTATAAATTCGTTTCATGAAAATGTGTTTCTTAATTTGCAGGTCAAGTCATGTATGTAATACTAGAGCTCCCTTTATCTTTTTATCAGTGTGTTTTAGATCCTGACTGCATGTTAAAAACATGCTATTTGAATGTTACCAAAACATTTGGTTTCACAAATGCCTGTAATAAACTGTAATAAACACTTAATTTTCCAAAACCAAATATAGCCAAGCTTTAAAAGACACCTCAGTGTCTTTTGTTGATCAAAAAAACACCAAATCAGAGTTTAAGTCACATGCATAGAAGTCAGTTTAAAGACTTCTAATCACAATTTAAAGAAAATGATGTTTTAAAATATTAATGCTTTAAGAAATGCGCTTTGAATGTCATTTAAAATGTTTTTTTCTGTATTCGACAGTGTAAACATTTCAACTTTTTTCAAGGCAGAGGTCGTGTAAACTGCAGTGTTGGTTTTGTCTGCCTGTTAGCAATATAAGTCAAAACGTTCTGAATGGATTTGGTTGAAATTTTCAGGAAATTTCAGAAATAAAATAAGGAAAAACTGATAAGGTGTTGGGGATGATCTGGATCCGGCTTGACAGAGGTGTGTCCTCTCTGAGTGCTTTTAGGTTTTAACTCATTTTATTTTCAGTATGCAGTGTGAATATTAATGCCTTTTGCAAATTAAAACAGTTACTGTTCACCATAAAAATTGCCAATCACAAATGAGTGTTGAACACCTACATAACATTTCTTAAAGTATACCCCCCCCTTTTTTTTTTTCTTTGTTTTTACTGTTTTTTAATCAAGATGTTTTTTTCTAACATTTACTGTAGTGGTATTATTATCCCCCACAGGCTTGCCTTTCCCGTAATTGGCCTAAACAGATAAATATCAATGAGATCAGTCCAAGTACATGCATTTGTGTCCTAAGAGTTTAAATGGATTTGTGAGGCAGATTCCGCTGCCTTGTACAGATCAGAGTAAGTCTGGATGTTAGGCTTAATCCCGTAAGTTAATTACCTAAATTAATCTCTTTCTTAGCAAAGTTAGTCCATACAGCTCCCCTGCCTTGGTGCTCAGTCATCATTTTGACACAAACGTGAAGTGAAAAATATATGTTAAGGTTAAGCCAGCTTCTAAGTGATTATCTAAATTGTGGAGTTAAGAGGTAAACTTGTTTCATTGACAGCTTCCAGTGAAAATAACTCAGGAAGTCATTTGGCCATAACAACTGACCGTAATACTTGCACTCGGAGATTGTTTGTGTCAGGCTATTTAAATACACTGTTATTCACAAGTTTGGACACTTTCTCAGTTTATGGAAAATTGTCTCCATTTTCTTTTTACTGGTAATGATTATAAGAATATCAAATGGATTTGTAGAATTTTTAAACTCTTAACACAATGCTCAAAGATTTCGGAAAATCTGCCGTGGTTTAGTTGTTTAATAACATACCTTGAGGAGAAATGTTATTTATTATTTTATGATATACGCTTTTTGAGTATCTACTGAGGCCATCCATTTAGACCGATGTCAAAATTCTTGGCTTAATACCTGTTATAAAAATATGACTGGGATCAATGTTTTTTGTTTTTTTGTTTTCATTTTGTTTCTCTTTTAATTCAATGTAAAGAATGAAATGTACTTCATGAAAAAAAATAAACCAGTAAATATTTTTGGCTGAGTGTGAAGTGGCTGGGATGAGAATTGGCACCCAAAAACCTGAGACCATGGTCTTCAGCTGGAATAGGGTGGATTGTCCTCTCCGGGTCGGGAGTGAGGTCCTGCCTCAAGTGGAGGAGTTTAAATATCTCGAGGTCTCGTTCGCGAGTGAGGGAAGGATGGAGCATGAGATCGACAGGCGGATCAGTTCAGCACCTGCAGTTATGCAGATTCTGCGCTGGTCTGTTTTGATGAAGAAGGAGCTGAGCCAGAAGGCAAAGCTCTCGATTTACCAGTCGATCTACGTTTCTACCCTCACCTATGGTCATGAGCTGTGGGTCGTGACCAAAAGAACGAGATCTCGCATGCTGGGCAGCTGAAATGAGTTTCCTCCGCAGGGTGGCCGGGCTCTCCCTTAGAGATAGGGTGAGAAGCTCAATCCAGGAGGGGCTCAGAGTATAGCCGCTGCTCCTCCGCATTGAGAGGAGCCAGTTGAGGTGGCTAAGGCATCTGGTCAGGATGCCTCCTGGACGCCTTCCTAATGAGGTGTTCCGGCCATGTCCCTGCGGAAGGGGACCCCGGAGAAGACCTAGGACAGGCTGGAGGGATTAATCTCTCGACTGGCCTGGGAACTCTTAGGGTCTCTCCCACTCTAACCCAACCCTAGAGTTGGCAAATGTGGGCAACTCTGGCTTCCCAGAAGTCTTGGCTTCCCTGCTTAGACTGCTGCCCCCACGACCCGACCCCGGATAAGCGGCAGAAAATGGATGGATAAATATTTTCGGTACAAACATCTTTTGTGCTTGAATCTATCCATCCATCCATCCATCTTTTTGTCTGCCTATCTGACTGTCTATTAGTCTGTCTGCCAATCTAATTTGATGGACTTACCCATTAATAACTGATAAAATGCAACACTTAACCTGACATTTTGCTGTGGGCAACCTATCTGAAGACCGCCATTATTATTTGTTTAATTCACACAATTCAGTTTGACTTGTAGCTGATATTCTGTCTTTTTCTCCCTTTCTGTATTTTTAACTTTGGAAGTTGGAAATAGCTTTTCATTACTGTGTAGATGCACTGGGATACTGCATCACTGTTTTGATGATGGGGCATGCAGGGTACAGTTCTGTAAAAAGTTAACCCAACAACAACAAGAAGAAAAATCATCTGTAAATATCTTTATGGAAAAAATATTGAATTTATTTCTCTTGTTGTAGGTCTAGTAATCATAAATGTTCATATGGGTTAATCTGTTTACTGTTGGTTTAAAACTTTCCTCCACTGTTGAGAACTGTTCTATGTTTCAAGAATGTGCCCTCTTAACAACATTCTACCTCATTCACTATAATATCTTTCTTCTACCTATTCTAGAGCAGATAATCAATATGAGAGTGAGACTACAAAACACATCTCATAATGATGTGAAAGACTGTGAACTCAGAGTCCCACATTAAACGCATATTAACGCATATTTCACAGCCTGATCGGAAGGGAAATCACTTTCTCGGGTCAGTAAAGTTCAGATGATGTTCTTAAAAGAAATGTATCCTTGTCGTGAAATGTCATTAAACCACATGTTGCATTGAGGCAGAGTATCTTGTAGATACTGGAAGAATACCCAGTACTGAGTTGCTCAAAATGTTCTGAGACAAAGACGTAAATGTCACCACAGATGGGACAAAGAGATAAGATATAAATCTGTAGCATACAGTGTAAATAATTCACTCAGCAGAAACACCAGTTTATATCCTGTGCTGAAGAAGCAACACGTTGCCAACCTGCAAGTTTGAAAGAAGACACGTGAAGTTGAATCAAGCCACAAAACCATTTACAGGACTAAGAGACTTTGTGCAAATAAGTCAGAATTGAACATAATGTACTGCAAAGTGCTCAATAAGATCAAAACATTTGAAAATTACAGCTTTACTGTTTTACATCATGCATGTACAATTCCAAATTGATAATAAATTATGTAAACTATGATGGTAAGGAAAATGTATTTGTATGCAGACATTTATTTTTACTTTCCATTGAAGACTTTGTGAACCCAACAAATTCAATTCTTGCATCAGTTTTGTGCAATTTTGTTATAATGCATCTATTTTTACACTTCAGGCCTCCATAACATTATAAAAAAAAGAAAGGACAGGAGAAATTTAGGGTGCATAATAAGGCAGATTATTATAATAAAAGAGTGATAACTGTTATGCAAATTCAAACAGATATAAACTGGTGATTGTCATCTTTGGTAAATAGAAGCACTCCATGTTGTGGCGATTTGTTT
This sequence comes from Telmatherina bonti, assembly GCF_933228915.1. Lineage (NCBI taxonomy): Eukaryota > Metazoa > Chordata > Actinopteri > Atheriniformes > Telmatherinidae > Telmatherina > Telmatherina bonti. Next base: position 26,838,808 of record NC_136628.1, on the reverse strand, counting down.
AATAATCAAACTGGTACAAGCAAAAAGTGAGCCAAAATCCACTCAAAACAAACCAAAAGCAGGAAATATAAGAAACGGAAATCAAACCTAACTCAAAAATATTAGTCTTATGAGTCTGGGAGCTTTTCTGCCTTTGCACTTTTAAAAATTCATCATGAAACTGGACAAACTTTCTTGCATGAGAGGAACTTATTTGAATGTCACCCTGAAATGGGACTAAAGGGGTTACCTTAGAGTTCATTTGCAAGGAAGACACCAAATTTAATAAGTTATGTCTTATTTTAACATTTGCCACTGTGTAAGTATTTATTCACTAAGGACTCATAAAGTTTAACAAGCACAGCAGCAAACATGTTATTGAAGCATGTGAGCTGAGGGCCAATGTCCTACTCACACGGATTTTGCTAAAACTATCTGTATATATATATAAAAAAAAAAAGCAAACAGAAACAGACATATGCCTTTGCCAGCCCCAAATAGAGTATATAAATTTGAAAATGTATACTTTTCCTTTAAATCTATGCATGAACTGTTTCTTGTATTGAGTGATGCATGAGGAAAATGCAAACTACAAGTACCATGAGTACATCTAGTGGATCAAAACTGCAATAACACTATAACGTTATAGAAAGCAAAACATAAATATCTAAATTGTTCAAATTATTTTAAAATTTAAAATGCTTTCAAAGTATATTTTAGGCATTTGCTCTGCGAACTAAATAAAAACTCATGTAGTGAACAAACGGCATCTTCCTGCGTTATCACGCTGCCACATCTGGAAATCTATGCAAAATATAGAACCTGTGAAACCACGCAACCTACAATGAAAAGTACTTGTTTTCAAAACTGGTTTCAACCACAACTGATAAAATCAGCTCTTATCAACACCCGAAAAGGCAGTCTCGTTAAAAACTCGTGCCAAACAAACTGACTACCGTCCCACGTGCGTGTACCTGCGGCACAAGTTTGACAGACCACAAGTCTTCTTCCGGGCTTTGCCCCGCCTTCAATCATTCTAAACCCGCCCACAACATTTCCCTGGAATTTCATTGGTCCACCACAGAGGAAAGCTGCATAGATCTAGTTGCAATAGAAAATAATTTATCTTTGTGAGGGAAGTAGTGCTATTTTGTTAAAATCACCTGAGTATACATCCAGTATTATCATATCCCATTTAGCTACTTTAATTGGTAACAGATTCACCAATGATAATGAAAATATAACAGTTAATTAACTATTTATTAATGGCATTAATGACCACTGATCAGTTTTCACACAATAAATAAAAAAATAAATAAAATCAAAGACTAAAATAAATGGTGAGCAAGGATAGGATAAACTTTGAATAAACTGAAAAATTTACAGGCATCAAACTTGGAACAGAAATATATTGAAAGAGATGCTGATCATGCATATGAAACTTTTTCATGTTATTAGGCTATATAATGAAAATGGCCAAAAATGTTATAAACAAAAATGCAAAGATACAATATATATATATATATATATATATATATATATATATATATATATATATATATATATATATATATATATATATATATATATATATATAGGGTAGGTAAGAAGGAATAGGCTATTTTGGTAAAATATTATATATATATATATATATATATATATATATATATATATATATATATATATATATATATATATATATATATATATATATATATATATATAAAACAATGTTACAGTAATTTGGGACATATTGAATAATGTTAATAAAAACGTTGCTAAACAACAGATGAATATCTTGACACACACTACACACACTATGCACACGCCGTCTTGGTGTGATGTCCTCTCTATCTTTACTATTTCTATAGCGGAAACTGCTGTCAGAGGTCATCGTCCCACAGTAACCTGCCTGCGCATCACCACATCACCCCACTCTCTGCCGCTGAGGCGTCTGGTTGAGCAGCGTGACCTCATCATGATGTGATTTTTTTTTTTCCACCGTCACTGGACACAGAGATGTCTGGCAGACACATTTAATTTATTCACTCATTTCACTCAACTTTTTCAGGATTACGTGTCGGTTTATCACCAGCGGTGAGTTGCGTGCTTGGATATTTATCTCAGATTATGTTGTACAGATTACAGTCTGACCATCGCTGTTGGTGCAGGACATATTTAGCCCCCATGCTGCATTACAATACACCGGTGTGTGGTGGAGATAGCGCTGCTGTATCAGTACCATCACCATAACATTAGCAGCTTCCCGGTAAGATAGCATTATTAGCATGTGGTAGGAGGCTAGCATTGACTTGACAGGTAACATCGCGGCGATATAACCAGCAAGCCACTTGGCTGCTTTAGTTGTGTAATTTAATCATATTATTTATGTTAGAGGATGTGCTTTAACTACAAGCTACATGTAGTCGTGGCTATCCATCATTTTGTGATGTTCCCGTGGTTCACCTTTGCGGTGTGTGTGGTTGGAGTGCTCGGCTTGTTTTTCTGGTCCCACAAGCAGCTGTCGGTGGGTAAGGTGTGCCTTCTTATTCAAAAGTCTTCCCTTTTTCCACCTTTCCTCAGGTGTAACACTAGCTCTTACAGAGGTAAACTGACAGTATAGTTAATAGTTTAGACTGTTGTTTGCACAATGTGATTTTAATTAAGGTTGGCGCTAAATTGTTGAGTAAACCGAACAGGGGAAGAGTTTTCCAGAATGATTATAGCCTGACAGTAGTGTTATTAGTTACATGTGGTTGTGTAATAAGTTAGTAAAAATTTTGCTGGCCGTTAACGAGATCACCCCCAGGTATGTTTTGTTTGCATTTCTCAATAAATAGGAACATAATGTATCTGTTACAGGTCAATATAATTTCTAGATTAATGCAGACTATTGCAAGTGCAATGCACTTGTTAAAATACTTTCCTCTTCTTCTGTTTTGTTAAACAAAAAAGCATCAGTTACTTTAGTTTGTAAGTTTTAAAAAAAAAATTAACGCTTTCAACCTTGTTAATCGTGTAATTGTTTTAGCATCTGCACAAAATGTATTGAAGCTGTATTGAAGGTCAGATCAGAGTGTTGCAAGTTTACTTGCAGTATCAATAAAAACTGAGTTTATGCAAACCGCTTTTGCAATTTGACAAACAGTATCGTGACCCTGCCAAAGGGTGTCACCCTGATTTGCAAACTCCCATCTTTATAACTTGTGCTCTCACCGCTCTGCTTCTTGTTAGTGTTTGCCGCCTGTTCGTGTCGTCCAGCTATGGCACAACAGGATGATGCTGCTAAGAAAAACCCCGCTGTCAAGGAATTGCACTCTCACTTCCTTGTGGAATCGATATCGGAGGAGAACTCAGAAGATGAAATCCAAGGGAAGGCAGACTTGCAGCTGGAGGAAAAGGAGAATCGTTCACTGTCACCGTCCTCTGGTAGCTCCGACAGCACCTATGAAATGGGTTTTGACCACATGGATGGCTCCATGCTTAATCTAAGGTTAGAAACGTTATAAGTTTATAGAAATGCATTTAACTTCTGTATTCTGACATTACCTGCAGTTTCAATTTGTCTTTTTCCATTTAAGGCAAATTTCAGACTCACGTGGGGAACATGCACCTTCAAGTTGTATAACACAGAGCATGCTCAATGCAGACTGGGTACTTTTCCGTAACTGCATAGGTTCTTTAAAGTGCATGTGAAAAGTTTAGTTTCCCTAGTTACTGAAGAATTTCTCTGTGTACTGTGTGAGGCTGCTCCTAGAGAGCGGGCAAAGATTTGGCAATGTAGGTTTGGGCAAGTTGTGTGACGTTCACACACAGAAATCCCACATCCACCAGTTGGTAAGAGCCATTCAGCACTGATGGAACTTTCTTTAAAGCTTGCAGCAGCCCTTTGTCTGTCTGCCAATGCTCACTTTTTCACAGTTCACAGAAGCTCCTTGTTTCGTCACTTTCATAGATGGGACTTTTCACCATAGTTTATTTTTTTTATTAGCAGCCTCACGTAAAAGTGCTGGGTCTCAGAAATTGAGAAGAAATATCTCCTGTAAGATTTCATTTTCTTTCATTTTAGATGAATTGGCTTACATGTCACTTTCTAATGGTTTTTTATTATTTTCTAGATGCAGTGTGAAAACTAAAATCCCAGTCAGGACATTTCTTTTGAATCTGTGATTACCACTTCAGGATCACATGGATCTTACTTTTTTGGGCTCATTGAGCTTTTGTGTAATCAGTTTAACAGAAAATACCAGAAAGGTGGGGATGAACCTAACGACATAAAACTGGAAATACAGGATGGGGCACCTGCAGCTGGATCGAAATCAAAACCTGCACGTCTTGAGAGGGCGCTGCATTTAATCCCCGGAAACCATTTGCCCCCTTCCAGTGATCCTCACAGTGATTCAATAATTCAGTATCAGGCCATAGCAGCCGACCAGCCAAATGCCACACCTGCCAGCTGATAGTCACGTCCCTCTCACTGTGCCAGAACTTGGTTAATGGAATTGTGCAAATCCTGCTGTGACACTTGTCCAAACATGTAAACACGTTTGAGGACTTATTCACATTTTGTTTGACTTCTTTACTATCGGACCACAAGTACTGTTTGCCACGAACCCCTTTACAGTTATGTTACTTATAACCTTTTTACAATAATATCTCTTCTTGTTTCCGTTCAACATGGAACTGTCATCTTAAGTTTTCATAAAATAGATTTCTTATCAATATGAGGCGATATCAGTAGTTCCTTATCTACTGGGCTGTATCCATGTTTTTTTTCTTTTCTTTTTTTTTGTCAAGCTCTGTTGCCAAATGCTTGCCCCTGGCATTTTAATAGCTATCTAATCCCATTCTCTTTTTAAAACTGAGGGTCTTAAGAAGAACCCTGTAACATTATGCCTATTTTTTTTTATATTGTTTAAAACAGACCAAGCATGTCAGGGCTGCATCTGGTGAAACAGGGCAGAGATCGCAGGCGAATTGATCTTCAGAGGGACTTTACTGTTGCATCTCCTGCTGAATTTGTCACCCGCTTTGGTGGTAACAAGGTCATTGAAAAGGTAACAAAAAGGTTTCTTTTAAGAGACTCAGAGTGCTTCTAACAAAATAAACAATAAATAAAACCCATTCAGAGATAGATCCTTGATATTCTCTCTTAATGAAAAGAAATGTGTCAATATTGCAAGTATGAATCGTAATTCTATCACGGTGTAAAGTAATTATACATAAATTTGTTCTATTCAGCACATACAACAAAATATTTCCACTTTGTAATCTGTCAGCTACTTTGGAAATGTGGATGAGGCATTAATAGACAAAATTAATATTAGTGACTCAACGATTGTTCTTACCCAGGTACTCATCGCTAACAATGGCATTGCAGCAGTTAAATGTATGCGCTCCATCCGCCGCTGGGCCTATGAGATGTTCCGTAATGAAAGGGCTATCCGATTTGTTGTCATGGTGACCCCAGAAGACCTGAAGGCCAATGCAGGTGAGCTTTCATTATGTTTCTCTGAACTTTGCAATACATACATTGAATAAATGCATCAACTCTGATATCAGAATTGGCTCCTGTTTCATGACTCTAACATGGAAACTGTGGACACTGGAAGGAAACTCTTGGTCTCTATGTTTCAAAATCTTTTCAAAGTTTATCACTATGTGTTTTACAGAATACATAAAAATGGCTGATCATTATGTCCCTGTACCTGGAGGAACTAATAACAATAACTATGCCAACGTTGAGCTCATTCTGGATATTGCTAAACGCATACCAGTTCAGGTATTACCAAGCTCATAATATTTTTGCTGGCTTCAGCTGTTCTGTTAAAGATGTTCTTTGTAGCTGAATTGTATTATTTTTGCATCTTGTAGGCAGTGTGGGCTGGATGGGGTCATGCTTCAGAGAACCCCAAACTCCCAGAGCTCCTTCACAAACATGGCATCGCTTTCATGGGTAAAGGATGTTTGTTCTTTAGTTTTTCAACAGTTTTTATACAACTATAAATTTTGAATGAATCCCTTTCTCTTTTTTCAGGTCCTCCAAGTCAGGCTATGTGGGCTCTCGGAGACAAGATTGCATCCTCAATCGTGGCTCAGACAGCTGGTATTCCAACTCTGCCCTGGAGCGGAACAGGTAGCTGGAAGTTTTTCATTTTCATTTTGCTGTTTTTTATGGATCATTCAAGAATCAGTATTATTTGAGTTTCATCTTTCTTTAGTTCTTTTGCTCTTCTGATCTTTATTTGGAAGCCTTTTGCATGTGCAATGCCATCTAATCATAATCTCATTCTTTTTGTTTCTTTTTCCAAACGTTTAATGGAATTTAAACATGTTAACGTTCCAATTAAAGTAATGATTTAGTCTTTTTTTTTTTTTCTCCATTTCCAGGCTTGACAGTTGAATGGACAGAGAGCAACCAAAAGAAGAAAATTGTCAACGTCCCTCATGAATTATATGAGCTCGGCTGCATCCAAGATGTAGAGGATGGCCTCAAAGTAAGTGTGTTACCTCACCGAAAGTTCACACAGCGTGTTAAATGTTGCTGCTCTCACAAGCATGTTTTTTGGAAACTTCTATGTATGCATTGCCAGGCTGCAGAGAAGATTGGCTACCCAGTTATGGTGAAGGCATCAGAAGGTGGTGGAGGAAAGGGGATCCGTAAAGTCAACTGTGCTGATGACTTCCCTAACCTCTTCAGACAGGTAATTAGCATGAATTACTGAAGAACAATAGTTGGGGTTTTTTGTTCGTTTTTGCTTTTCATGACTAGAAGATTTGACTTTCTCTGTTGTGCTTTAGGTCCAGGCAGAAGTTCCAGGATCCCCTATATTCATCATGCAGCTAGCCAAGCATGCCCGCCACTTGGAGGTGCAGATTTTAGCTGATCAATATGGAAATGCCATTTCCCTGTTTGGCAGAGACTGCTCTGTGCAGCGACGTCACCAGAAAATTATAGAAGAGGCTCCTGCTACCATCGCCACCTCTGATGTGTTTGAGGATATGGAACAGGTGCGGCTCTTTTATAAGAAGATGAAAATACGTCCTGTCAAATTTCAGTCTGGATTTATTTCCAGCTTTTCTGTCTTTTCAGTGTGCTGTGAAGCTGGCCAAGATGGTGGGCTATGTCAGTGCAGGTACCGTAGAGTATCTCTACAGTATGGATGGCAGCTTCTATTTCCTGGAGCTCAACCCACGTCTGCAGGTGGAGCACCCCTGTACCGAAATGGTTGCTGATGTCAACCTGCCTGCTGCTCAGCTGCAGGTCAGCCTCCCTTACACATTTAAAGTACTACAAAGAGCTCACTGAGCATGCATGCAGTTACATAACGCATACAAAGTGTTTGAGTCTGTACTATAGCGGACAGTTGACCCGTTTCCTCTCCATCACATCTCAGACCAGTCCCCTTTCTCTTTGGCAACCACCGACAAAGAAGAGGTGATAGACAGTGGTAGATTGTTGGGTTGTGACCACATTGTCACGTGGTGTGGTCTACAGTATTCAGGATTGTGTGTAAATAGGTCAGCGGCAGTTGAGCTGGGAAAGCTTTGTAGTCAAGCTGATTGGGTGTCAGAGTGGGAGTGGCACACTGGTTGGCTCAGAGGAGGAAGGGATCTTTTCAAAAACAGTATCCACACTCACTATCTTCCTCTAAAATACTACTTGTTGGTTGTTTTAAAGATTAAATAAAGTAATCAGGGAAAGTGAGCAAGTTCCTTCATTGTAAATAATTATTTTAATTTATGTGTGTGATATTCATTCAGCGTGTTCTGGAGTTGCATTCTGATCATGAAGATGCATGCCCCAACATCACTTTTTTTTCTTTTTTCTTTTTTCAGATTGCTATGGGTATTCCTCTCCATCGGATCAAAGACATCAGGATGCTTTTTGGAGTCCACCCCTGGGGAGACTGTCCCATTAACTTTGAGAGTCTGTCAAATACTCCCTCCCCAAGAGGCCACGTCATCGCAGCACGAATCACCAGTGAAAATCCTGATGAGGTACTGTTCAATCTGTTCATACACAAAATATTTTCTGTTAAAGGTTCATAAACTTTGTGGTTTGCGGTTTTGTTTTGTTTTGTTTCCTTTTTTTTTCCTCTCAGTGATTATTTAATATAAGTACTTCAGTACTATTTATTTGTTCCAAAAGTTCCTTTTGCCAAAATGTCACCTTAGCTGTTTCTGGCTTTGATTCAGCATCTTACAAGATAAACTTTGGTGTGTGTGTGTGTGTGTGTGTGTGTGTGTGTGTGTGTGTGATTGTAGGGTTTTAAGCCAAGTTCTGGAACAGTACAAGAGCTGAACTTCCGCAGCAATAAAAACGTTTGGGGCTACTTCAGCGTTGCAGCCGCAGGGGGGCTGCATGAGTTTGCTGACTCCCAGTTTGGTCATTGCTTTTCTTGGGGGGAGAATCGTGAAGAAGCTATCTCGTGAGTAAACCTGGGTTTTTAAACCACTGCCTTGTCTTCAGCGTGTCATTTTTGATCATATATTAAGGTTTCATTGGTGATTACAAAAAACAGTTCCTGTGCAGCTGTTTAACCTGGTTTCGTCTCTCCTGCAGCAACATGGTGGTTGCTCTGAAGGAGCTGTCTATTAGAGGAGACTTCAGAACCACAGTGGAATATCTCATTAAACTGCTGGAAACTGAAAGCTTTCAGCACAACAGTATTGATACAGGCTGGCTGGATAGGCTCATCGCAGAGAAGATGCAGGTATGCAGAGATGTTCCAGCACAGGCTACCTGTTTGGCATTTAATAATTGCAGTTGAAGAATAATCTTACACAATTTTTGGATGATATACAAATTGCTAAGATTATCTAACCAGCGTTGGTTTTCCTTTCTGAGTAAAAAATAATTTGTTGCATGCAGGCAGAGCGTCCTGACACAATGCTGGGAATTGTGAGCGGTGCTCTGCATGTGGCTGATGTCAGTCTGAGGAACAGTGTGTCCAACTTTCTGCATTCTCTGGAAAGGTAAAGAAATGGCAGAAAGGGTTGGGGCTGGGAGGTTGGGAAGAGGGGGTTTTATTACAAAACATGAGCTACTCTAATTTCTGACCAGGGGCCAGGTGCTACCAGCACATACACTGCTCAACACTGTGGACGTGGAGCTGATATATGAAGGCACCAAGTATGTTCTGACAGTGACGCGTCAGTCTCCCAATTCCTATGTGGTCATCATGAACAACTCTTTGGCTGAGGTGGACGTCCATCGGCTCAGTGATGGAGGTCTTCTGCTGTTATATGATGGAAGCAGCTACACCACCTACATGAAAGAAGAGGTGGACAGGTAGGACAAAAAAAAAATCACAGAACAGAATGGTAATGAATTGAAATAATGCATCCTTTAATCTTAGTTATCTAAAGTTTATGAGTGATAAAGTCAATAAAAGCACATGCATTTCAAACCAAAGATTCCTGGACATGCTCAGAATATTATTGTAATGTTTTGTAATTGACATTTTTTATGGTATTTTTCTTTTTTTTCTATAGATATCGCATCACAATTGGGAACAAAACATGCGTTTTTGAAAAGGAGAATGATCCCTCCATGCTACGATCTCCCTCGGCTGGAAAAATCATCCAGTACACAGTTGAGGACGGTGGGCATGTGTTTGCTGGCCAGTGCTACGCAGAAATAGAGGTAGTGTATTGAGTCGTCTGTGTGTGTGTGTGCTGTGTGGAAGACACATTGAAAGCTGTCAAACTTGCCCTTTTTTTTTGACTGCTGAGTTGCATTGGTGTAAAGTCTACAGCTATGAATTTCAGGTGATGAAGATGGTGATGACCCTCACTGCTGCCGAGTCTGGTTGTATTCATTACGTGAAGAGGGCTGGAGCAGCATTGGAGCCTGGCTGTGTCATTGCCAAATTACAGCTGGATGACCCAAGCAGAGTGCAGCAGGTACTCTATGTCTGATTAATGCTATATACTAAGTAGGGTTTCCTGAGGCTGATGCATATTAACAAAAACATGTCACATATCTGTTTGGCTTAAATAATCTTTCTGAAAAGAGAGGTCATCAATTTATTTTTTAGTCCCTTTGAACATGAAAAGTGTCAGAATGATGGAAGGTTGTCTTGTCATATGTAACATCTGCAGTCTTCTATGCATTGTGAGGACTATACATCAGCTGTTTGTGTATGAAGTGAAAACATAAATGAGGCAGGATTCTGCCATCAGCGATGACAGCTCTGTTATCCGAGGCAGAGGTGTGTTTCTGTGTCTCAGCACTCATCAGGACCAGCCTGATGTCTGAAAGCTGTTAGGCGGAGTTAATAATGGAGGAGGCACCCATGGATGATAAATGTGTCTAAGATGGTGCGAAGGAAAGATGTGAACTATACATTTTGAACAACAGTTTCAGACCTTGACATTTATGAGAGGTTCAGGTTTCTCGGGCATTTATTACACTTTTATTATTATTATTATTGCAAATTATTTACGTGTTATTTTTAAAGAGTGTTTTCAGTCAGAGACTCCTTCAGGTCAGCTGCAATAAGGAATGATACAGGAGTTTATTCCCACCTACAGCAATGACATTACATAGTCATATAATTTACACTGCAGTCACATAATTTTCCTTCATTTCCCACTAATTAGTTGATCTAGCATATGTATGTATGCATGTCTCAGATTTCCCTTCATCCAGAACATTATAGTTTAACCAGTTTTGTGCTCCTGACATGTTAGATTGGCTTAGACTGTTGTAATTTGATTGGAATATAAAGTGTCCACATTTTTGTCTTATAGGCGGAGCTGTATACAGGGGCCCTGCCTTCCATCCAGGCTGTAGCTCTGAGAGGGGAAAAGCTGCACAGGGTCTTCCACAGCACACTGGATCATCTTGTGCACATAATGAATGGCTACTGCCTTCCTGAGCCTTTCTTTAGTGCTAAAGTAAAAAGAAAAACTGAACTCACAAATGGAGACTGGCAATAGCATTTCACACTGTAAATAGTTCCTGATGTGTTTTGTGTGTCTGTTTCAGCTGAAAGAGTGGGTTGAAAGGCTCATGAAAACCATGCGCGATCCATCTTTACCACTTCTGGAGCTTCAGGACATCATGACAAGCGTGTCCGGCCGCATCCCCCCTGCTGTGGAGAAGGCCATAAAGAAGGAGATGGCTCAGTATGCCAGCAATATAACCTCTGTACTCTGCCAGTTCCCCAGCCAGCAGGTACCCTTTCAACATTTGCACAAGTCATGTAAAATGCATTATTCTTGTTTTAATTTGCCACTTAGTAGACATAGATGCATATTTCTTACCCAGGATTTTGCACTCTGCGTCCTGTGCACAGTTTGCAAATAACATTACCTTGTTTAGTGAGGGGTGGGGGGTCATCTGTTCCACTAGGATTAAATGCTTATAAGTATCCACTGCTGGTGGGATTAAATGCTTATATTGATTATCTCCCCTGTTTCCAGATTGCAAACATCCTGGACAGCCATGCTGCTACTCTGAACAAGAAGTCTGAGAGAGAAGTCTTTTTTATGAACACACAAAGCATTGTTCAGCTGGTTCAAAAGTGAGAAACCATACACTGTTATGATACATTTCCCACATAGTTCTTATTTTGCTCTTGTGTGGAATAAGTACATGAGTAGCATTCCTCTTTGTCCAAGCACATACTCTTTTTTTTTTTTTTTTTTTTTTATCCCGACTAGGTATCGCAGCGGCATCCGAGGTCACATGAAGGCTGTGGTGATGGACTTGCTTAGGCAGTACCTGAAAGTGGAGATCCAGTTCCAAAATGGTGGGGAACACCGGAAGTTTGTTGTTTGCTTGAAATGCAAAGCCTTGCACTGACATTCTGTTTCTGTTCGGTGGAGCTCTGTTGCCTGTTATATTCCTTTGTAGTTATATTGAAGTTCTTACACTTTTTTTTTTTTTTTGACAGGACACTATGACAAGTGTGTGTTTGCACTACGTGAAGAAAACAAAGGTGACATGGCTAATGTCCTCAACTACATCTTCTCTCATGCTCAAGTCACCAAGAAGAACCTGCTGGTTACCATGCTGATTGTAAGTGTCCTTCCTCACTGAGGAAGAGGAATATACAAGTCTAATTGTTGAAGACTGATTCCTACTTTTGTCATGTCTGTAGTAATAACTGAGCAGAAACGAGTATTTTTTGGTAATATAAACATATCAGTGAATCGTTGCTTTTTATGTTTTATATATAAGACTGTTGGTTTTATATATTATATAATCCAAAATACAAATATGTCCAGGTAAGTTAAAGAATGTAAGCTTATGTTTAAAGTAGTAATGTGTGCTGAAAGTGAAGCACTTTGAACTGCATAATGCTGTATTATTCTAGATTTAACTGATGCCAAGTCAGAGATGTAACTCATTCAAGTGATATTTATCAGGCCAATGATACAATTTTTACAAAATGATATGCTTTATATGCTGTGTTGTGTGTGTCTAGGACCAGCTCTGTGGCCGTGACCCTACTCTGACAGATGAACTGATGGCCATCTTGACTGAACTCACACAGCTCAGCAAGACAACCAACGCCAAAGTGGCACTGCGTGCTCGGCAGGTTAGTTATGGTTTCCCCAGTCTTGTTTTCATTTTTTTATTAAAGTAACTCAAAAGACTCAAACAAAAGCTAGAAAGCAGCACAAACCTCTGCCAAGCACAATGTCAAGGAATCTTTTAAAAAATTCCAGATCACCACCAAATTTTAGTCAGTTTTTCATTTTCTTCACATTTCCAACAACTCCTGAAAATATGATGAAAATCCATCCATAACCTTTTGAGTTATCTTGAACACAAACAGATAAATGCTGTTAAAAAAATATAAGCTTCTTGGTGGAGGTAAAAAAAAAAGCATCTTCAATTAACAAAATGCATTCTTTGCAGTGCAAAAAACCCCCCCAAAAAACGCTAAGAGTGTGATTGGTTAAACAAAAACAAGCCGTGATCACGCCAAGCCATTATGTAAAGTGATAAATTCACCACCAGATGTCAGTATATGCCCTCAACTATGGGAAGGGTTAGACTGACTACTACTTTTCATGAGATAAAAATTAGAATAGAAGAAAAACTTGTAGAAAAACTAGAATGTCTGATTCCTCAAGTATCACGTTAATCTTCTTTGCCCAGGTGCTGATAGCTTCACACCTTCCCTCCTATGAGCTACGCCATAATCAGGTGGAGTCCATCTTCCTCTCTGCCATTGATATGTACGGCCATCAGTTCTGCATTGAGAATCTGCAGGTAGGCAATAAAACAGACTGCCATCTATTGTTGTTTCTTTCTCTAAAAATGGACAAAGACTTTTTTATGACTGATTATTCCTTCTTTTTTTCCTAGAAACTCATCCTGTCAGAGACATCCATCTTTGATGTTCTCCCCAACTTCTTCTACCACAGTAATCAGGTTGTCAGGATGGCTGCCCTCGAGGTGAGGAGAATCCTTTCCCTACGTCTGCAATCAGACATATATGATTTGTACTAAGTTGAAGGTGCTTCACATGTTTAACTTTTTCTTAAACATTGTCTGTCATAATCCCAGGTGTACGTTCGCAGAGCATACATTGCCTATGAGCTCAACAGTGTGCAGCATCGACAGCTCAAGGACAACACATGTGTAGTAGAGTTCCAATTCATGCTTCCTACCTCGCATCCCAACAGGTATTACACATAAAAATGCTTATAAGGGGAAAAAGCCTCTATGCTGACTGGCTGTTCATTACTTTTTTCCTTTCTTGCCACCCATCTCCCCCCCATATATGGTGGCACTGTGGATACAACCATTAGATGTGTGCCCATTGTGAGCATTGTTGCATAGCAACAGATATTTGTTAAAATATATTATTATATTCTCATTTTGTTGGTGGATTATTTATCCTCTTTAAACTCTTGCTGTTTTTTTTAGTACAGCTGTAGATGTGCTATGGTGACATAAAATACACCCCCCCCCCAACAACACCAGCTTTCTGGGTTAAAAAGAATATATAAGATGCATTTTAAAATCAAAGTTGAATAATAGATTTATGTTAAATGCATGTTATCCCTGGTGCTTCAGTCCTTCCCCAGCGTTCCCACCTCAATGTCATTGTTCGTCATTGTTTTCCCTGTAAATGCCCACATGTGCAAAAGGCTGTATTGTATTTTGCAAGGCTGAGCGTACTTCCCATGGTTCAAGCGCGAGTCCCATTTTCAACAAAGTTCCAAGCCTGAAGAGTCTCATATCAGCTGCTTTTCCCTGTAAATTTGTGGAAAAATCTTGAAGATCCTCTGCGAGAATACACGAGAAAAAAGGGTAAAAATAGAGATAAATAGGATTTATTTTGTACATGCTCGGCATTTGAAAAAGCTTACAACCCTCCTATAGTCATGTCTGTTTAATCTGTGTGTATGTTGTAATGTTTAGCTTGCTGTCCCTCTGCCGGAGCCTACTATGTCATGTGCTGTGCTGGTTTCCGTTAACAGAATCATTTGTTGTAATTCTGTGAATGCCATCATATTCCCATTCAGTTGCATGCTTCCCGTTTGGCGTGGCTGGATTAACCTTCATGTTTGCTTCATTTATAAACTACACAGCAGTGTGAGACTGTTGAGTGTTTCTCTCTTTGTTCAGAATTTATCTCAGGATGCCTTGAGATCTAATGATGCATGTTTCAAAGGGAGCAGTCAAAAAGGGGAATGTGTGCTTCTTTTTGCTAGAAAGATATTTGAAGTTTTCTTTGTCTACTTCATCCTTTTGTTCACTTCATCCATTTAGAAATTGATAAATACACAAATACACATTCACACACTCTCATTCACACACATTTCCTCACCTTGACTGTCTTCCTGTCCTGATGGCTAACACTAACCACGTAGTAATCAATGTTGTTTGATTGCAGAGGGAACATCCCCACTCTAAACAGGTATTGTAAACATTCCTTTTATTGCATAGACTACTAATGACTGTAAACTAGCTAGCTGCATGATCCAGAGCCAGATCAAGTTGAAATTCCAGTAATTCATCAGCAAATTGTTGGTAGTGGAACTATTTGGTACTTTGAAATGTGCTAAAATTAGACAATTATAATTTTTCAAGTGTAGCTTGGTTATGTGCAATGTTTTATAATTTCACTGATAACTGCATGGCCCTTGGCATTCTACAATAGTATCAAATATTCTGTGTGTGTGTGTGTGTGTGTGTGTGTGTGTGTCTTTTAATCCTAATGGCTGTGTATATGCCTCAGTATTGTGGGGATTAAGAGTAAATCAGGATGAATTGTAATAATGAAAGATAATAGAGCAACATTTTGGGAGAATGTTGAACTTGAGTCAGAATATCAACACCTGAAACCTCTCAACTGTCCTGCCAGGAAATTGCCCAATCCAGTCCCGGACTATCGAAAAGCCTTGGACACTAAATTAGAGGAACCTAAACCACAGGATGCTAAAACACAAGATAGTGAATCTAAGGATAATGCTGAGGAGAAAAATACCACAGATGTGGAAACTGTGGACAGGTTCGGCACACAAAACCTCTTTGGTGCTTACAGTGGATAAAGCTTCTGGGTCACCTTCCTTTCCACCAAAGACTTAACTCCTAATATAATGAAACACTGGTATTTAAATGGTCTTCATGGTGTATTTTGTTTCTCTGTTCTTGTGACAGCAGGATCATCCTTGATTTTATTGGACTAACGAGATCTTTCAAAAGACTCTTGGGATCTCTTTTGCTTACTTCGGTTTATTCACTCCTCATGGTGGAAATTTATTCCTACTTTTGTATTTTTGAACCTCATTCGGTTTTTATTCTTTAAGTTCAGTTCTTCTCGTGCATGTATTCATAGATCAGTTAAACAAACTACCAAAGAGCTGAGGGATCAAAACTGCTGTGAGGTTCTTAAAGGTGGATCGGGGAAATCTTCTCTGTGTAAGTTTTGTAGCATTGCAGATTCTCATTGCAGTTGTTTGCTGTCTTCATTCTAGGATGTCCTTCTCATCCAACCTGAATCACTACGGCATGGTTCATGTGGCTAGCGTGAGTGACGTACTGCTCGACACATCCTTTACACCACCTTGTCAGCGAATGGGAGCAATGGTCTCTTTCCGCTCCTTCCAGGAGTTCACATGGTCAGTTCTTTCATAAAAGAAGTCTTAATCTGAATTTCATTAATTGGTCGGAAAACAATATTTGAAACATGAAACTTAGATTGTGCGATTTATTTATTTTTTTGTTTGTTTTTTTACAGGAACATAACTGATGTGCTGAGCTGCTTCTCTGACTCTCCTCCTCCAAGCCCAACTTTCCCAGATGGCAGTAATCCAGTACTGTACGGAGAGGAAGACAACAAGGTGAAGAAGACAGACTGCTGCCAGTTAAAAGCATACTATATACCAGTCTGACTGAAACCAAACCATGTGTTTGCTTTGTCATTCAGAGTGCTCAGGATGAACCCATCCACATCCTTAATGTGGCTATAAAGACTGACTGCGACATTGATGATGATGGCCTGGCAGCCATGTTTCGGGAATTCACTCAGTCAAAGGTGGCTGCTGTTAACAACAAGGCTTTTCTTTTCTTTCTTCTTTTTTTTTAAATAGAGATATTTAAATGTTTAAAATACTCCAAAAAATTATATGTTCATGATGACTCTTTGCTATTTTTCCAGAAATCTCTGCTTTTTGAGCACGGCATCCGAAGACTGACTTTTCTTGTTGCTCAGAAGGTAAATGTTCTGTTAGATATTTATTTAGACGGCATCTGTTTTGACATGCTCCTGCCTTGCACGCCACCCGTTCAGCAGTTAATTGCATGTACCAAAATAAAATAAACTCAATCTCACATCTTTCTTTCTGTATTGACTAATATTTGCATTAAAAAATGAATTACATTACTGTGTTAATTGCACTAATAATTTGCATTTGAAATTTAGCTCTTTTTTTTTTTCCTGTTTCTCTCTCCATCTCTTTCTGCATGCCTTGCCTTTGCTGCATTTATGATGACAGGATTTCAGAAAGCAAGTCAACTGTGAGGTGGACCAAAGGTTTCATGTAAGTATTGGAAGACAAATGAAATTTGAACAGGACTATTCCACCTTACAAAATAAGTGCATGTTATGTATCCAGACAGTCGCTTTCAAAATCTCACTTGTTAGAGCATCAGTTTACTAAAAGTTGACTGTGAAATCAAATTACTGGGTTTTATTGTGCTTACTTTGTTCCATGAATGAGTCAAATTCTGTTTTCAAATGAGCTGTAGCAGCTTGAATAAACTAAACTTATCAGTCTGAATATTATTTTTTATTTATTTTTTGCCTTTCAAGACATTTCTAAAGCCCTTATTACTACAGTAATGGGAACATGCATTTTAACATGGATAGCCAGGCTGGCTTTATCTTTATCTTTCCAAATCTGACCAATAATCAAGACAGCCACTTACATCCAGAAAGCAGAGACAAGAGAAGGGATTACATTTGGAGAACTGCCCAATCCTTTCACCTCTGCTGTCATTTTAACAATACCCTTTGATTTTTCTTTTTGATGGCACCACAGTCTCTAATGAGAGCTAATCAGGCTTACTGTCCTTCATTCAATGTAGGGTCTTTCACTTGCATGCACAGCGCTGTCCTTAGCAAAAAAAATAAACAGAATTTTCCACAGCTCACTATACCGTTGAGTAAAACATAATATGTAATCGGAGTGTCAAATCATAGCTGTGAAGGTTTGCAGTATGTGTACTGTGGCAGCTCTCGTCATGATGGAGGCTGAGTTGATAGGAGCATCTCCAATCGGTCAGGCATTGTTTTGGCAAGTGGGACACTTCATCTGATAACGTCAAACAGGGCCGCCGGGCATTTTTCAAAAGGATCACGTGTCTGATGAAAGTACATGTTTTATTCATGAGCATAGTGAGTGGTGCTTGTAAAGTAGCCTGTTACTATCATGATGACAACTTGTCGCCATAGTGAATAGTCAGTGATTCTTGGAGACATAAATTATATTACTGTCGGTCACTAAGGCTGTGACAATATGCTTTTGTCCTGATTTGATTCCGATTTGTTTGGGTGCCGATTCGATTTAAATTGCAATTTTCACAATTCTTTGATATTGCTGAATTTTGTAGATAAAAAAAAAAAAAAAAAAAATGTGTAAAACATTTTTTTTTGCTCGTCATTTGTCTTGATTTCAGTCACAAAAAGACAACACAGTTTCCCGACCATCATTCTACTGCGATAATGCCCAAGAAGACAAGTTTAAAAAAAATCAATAAAAATGACAACATTTTATAATGGATTATTTTTATTTAGTTTAAAAAAAAAAAATCTTTTTTTTTTTTTTTTTTAAACAAAAGAATCCATTTTAAAATTGTGAAGCAAAAAATTCAAATTTTTGATTTTTCGATTCGATTTTCCCATCCCTATTGATCACAGAAGTTAAGACTAAACTAGCATGTTTTCTCCTCCTGTATGGGTTTTAAGTGGTACATTTCCATTGATTTAAACATATTACTATAGAAATGTTGTCTTTGTAAGGTTTCTACTTTGCATGTGCTGTTGATTTATTTCCATGAAGTTTCTCTATTTCTCTCACTTCTTTTATTCACACAGAGGGAATTTCCAAAATTCTTCACATTCCGCTCTAGAGACAAGGTAGGTGTGCTACTAGTTGTACTGTTTATCTAGTTATACCGTTTATGAATTCTGGAAACAATGCAAACATATGTCTTCTTACAAAATCAGCTGTAAAGTTTAAGTTTGGAAACAAAGCAGAATTACCACCAGTACCATCACTTCTCTCTCTCAGGCATTTCTGAGATTCATTCAATCAAAGCCAGTGATGACCACTCTTCTCCACTGCAGCTGATAGTTTCTGTGCAGTGACACTGCTAAAACTCATTATTGTAATGAACTCTTTAATTATGTACCTAATTTAAGAGTAATGACTCCCATTAGCAGCTTTATAAGATTGAGATTGTTCGGGAATTCATGTACTTAAAACAGTCCGTGGCTCAAAGGCATATTTCTACTCATACACGAAGTTGGTACTTACACCATGTCCCAGCACAGCTTCTGCTGGTAAATATTGAGATTCCTCAAGTGAGAATTATATTTGTAAACAAAATCATTTGAAACAATGCTGAGATTTTGGCTTGTTTTTAATAGTTTGAGGAGGACAGGATCTATCGGCACTTGGAGCCGGCGTTAGCGTTCCAACTGGAGCTGAACCGCATGCGCAATTTTGCCCTGACTGCCATCCCATGTGCTAACCACAAGATGCACCTGTACCTGGGTGCGGCCCGCGTGGAGGTGGGCGCAGAAGTTACAGATTACCGCTTCTTTGTCCGAGCCATTATCCGCCACTCTGATCTGGTCACAAAGGTAAGAAAATTAGATAATATGCAACTAATACAGACTGTTTTTTTGTTTCATTTATTAGACTTATGAAGTATATTTGCCTTTTATTATAAAGTTTCTTGTATATATATTTATATATGTATGTATACTATATCTTTCTTAGAATTCTTATACCTGACAGTCCTGACAGTTGTTGTGTGTTCATTCAATAGGAGGCTTCGTTTGAATACCTTCACAATGAAGCTGAGCGTCTGCTGCTGGAAGCCATGGATGAACTGGAAGTGGCTTTCAATAACACAACTGTAAGAACCGACTGTAACCATATCTTCCTCAACTTCGTCCCTACCGTCATCATGGACCCATCAAAGGTTTGAGAATAACTCGGACATGCACACTAGTGATATACTGAGCACACTGTTATCAGTGAGCCTGCCTCTTTCTTATCTTTCCTTACCAATTTCAGATTGAGGAGTCTGTGCGCTCCATGGTGATGCGCTATGGCAGCCGCCTGTGGAAGCTGCGTGTCCTGCAAGCCGAATTGAAAATTAACATCCGACTGACTCCAACAGGAAAGCAGATTCCCATCCGCCTCTTCCTTACTAATGAATCAGGGTACTACCTGGATATCAGCCTCTACAAAGAGGTCACTGACTCCCGAACGGGACAGGTGGGGCCCAAAGATCGACAGGTGGGGCACTCATACATTTTCCATCTCATCTGCTTATTGTCCAGTCTCGGGCAAAGTGCAACTTCTCCATCCTGGAACCCTCAATTCTTGAACCTCAATTAGTGACATACAAGGATAAATTATTTTTGTTGCATTAATTTGGAGTGAAATTCAAGTGTGGTGATGTACATTTTGCCTGGTGGACAATTCTTTTTGTAATATGTTTCCCCCCTGCAGCAGATCAGGTAAGATGCACGTCATCCAGCTTCAGCCACTGTCTCATCCATCCTGTTCATTACTGAAGTATTCGTTGGGTGGGTTAAATATGCATGAAGTCATTAAAAAATGCTACTTTCATAGTTCATGTTTAATTTTCTTTTTCCTTTTCTTCATTTGTGCTGTTTTACTTCTGTATTTATGAATGTGAGTGATGTCTAATTCGATGTTTATGTAAAGGTAGGAAATGTGGTTGAGAAAGAACTGGTAGCATTTCCAGCAGCTATAATCATTAAAAAGTTGTGTGTCGTGAAAATACTGAACAGTGCTGGGAGGTTAAAATAAGGCTGAATCTAGAAGGCTAAAAAAAAAAAAAAAGTATGTATTTACAGTATTGTTGCACTTTGAATCCAGTGTTTTGCATGAATCCATGATGTGAAGCAATGGCATGTTTCAATCATCATATTCATTATTCGTCATTACAAAAATAAAAAAAAAATGTTGGCATGACTACAAGGTGATTTTATTTGTCCTTTTTTTTCTAGATAATGTTCCAAGCTTATGGAGATAAACAAGGCCCTTTGCACGGTATGCTCATCAATACACCGTATGTCACCAAGGACCTGCTGCAGTCCAAGCGCTTCCAGGCACAGACTCTAGGCACCACCTATGTCTATGACTTTCCAGAAATGTTTAGACAGGTACTATATTAAAAAACGTACTTTTTCAGTGTTTGGTTGATTACTACATAAAAGATGGTTCATGTTTTGCAACTTCTTTTGTTTCTCCCAGGCTCTGAAAAAGCTCTGGCACTCCAGTCAGGAACATGCCTATTTACCCAAATGCCCTCTTCCATCTGAGCTGCTCACCTTTACTGAGCTGGTTCTGGATGCTCAGGATCAGCTGGTGCAGATGAACCGACTGCCAGGGGGCAATGAGGTCAGTGTTATACACTCCATATATACGTGTACACCTTTATGAATATTTGTAAGGGTTTTACTATACTTTTACTTTATCTGCCTTTCTTGCATTTTTTTTTTAAAATGTGTAATTCCCATTTCACTCTGTAGGTGTCTCTCTGTTTCTTTGGCTGTCATTGAGTTCTTTTAATTGTCACTTTAAACTGTTTTGTTTGTAAAGCTCAATGTGTCAGTAGAAGCTTTACTTATGAAATATGGTTTATATGTAATACCTTTATGTAAAATGAAACTTTGCATAACATATTAAAACTTCATACATGATCTTGTCCCCAGGTTACCGTTTCATAAAAGAGCATTTCAATTACGTAGTTATTCATAATGTCCATTAATCTTGCTGAATTTCCTCTGTTTGCATACCTCAGATCGGGATGGTAGCATGGCGAATGACACTGCGCACCCCAGAGTATCCAGCAGGACGTGAGATCATAGTCATAAGCAATGATATCACACACAAAATAGGCTCATTTGGACCCCAGGAAGACATGCTATTCCTGCGAGCTTCAGAGATGGCTCGAGAGAGCGGCATCCCTCGCATCTACATTGCAGCCAACAGCGGAGCACGCATTGGCCTGGCGGAGGAAATCAGACACATGTTCCACGTGGCATGGCAAGATCCAGCTGATCCTTACAAGGTCAGCCAACTGAGTCTCAGACACTTTCCCTGACTGCTTTCCTCATGCAGGAGTTTGAAAGATTTCAATCCAACAGCTGATGTTTAAAACTGACTGTTTTAAGAAATTATCTGCTTGTAGATTTTTAAGTTTTATTTTTAATTCATTAGCTGAGCTTCTATATGTGCAGCCTGTTGCTTGTTTGTTTCTATGTGCTGTACATGCATGATACTTTTTTCTACTTTGAACCAATTATTACTTTCTTGTGCTCCTCTTTACAATAAATGTTCTTGCCATTTGTAATAAAGTTATAATTGCTCTGTCTCCTGCAGGGTTTCAAGTACCTCTATCTCACGCCTCAGGATTACAAGAAGGTCTCAGCTCTGAACTCTGTACATTGTGAACATGTAGAAGATGAGGGAGAATCCAGGTAAAAAAAATGTTTTTTTTATTATTACACATTACAGTTTTAATTCACTTGCCTTAGAGCAATATGGTTAAATGTAAGTCAATGCATAATCAAGCAGCAGATGTCAAGCAGAAAGCTTAGGGGGTCATTTCAGGTTTTGGGTGAATAGAATATGTATGCTGTCATGCAGGTACAAGATTACTGACATTATTGGAAAAGATGAAGGTCTGGGTGTGGAGAATCTGAGAGGATCTGGAATGATTGCTGGAGAATCTTCTCTAGCTTATGAGGAGATTATCACCATGAATCTGGTAAGATTAATTGCAAACAAAAGCATGTCACAGCATGGAGTTTTGCTCTTTATCCTTCGGCTATGATTTTTCAAAGACTTGCTTCTTACAAAGAGTAGATTAAGTCAAGTTTTGTTTCTTTGCACATATTTAGGCATTAAGACACTTTCTTTGTCTACAGGTAACATGTCGAGCAATCGGCATCGGGGCCTATCTGGTGAGACTTGGACAGCGAACCATCCAGGTGGACAACTCTCACATCATCCTTACTGGAGCTGGGGCCCTCAACAAGGTGTGATGATTATTATAGAAAGTTGTGTTGCGGTACTGTATAAAGGTAGTTTTTGTCTACTGTGTTAGTAGTAACACAGGATGAGCACAGAATGAGCGGTCTCTAAAGTCACAAATAATAAATCTGCATTGTAATGAGAACTTCTCCAGAATTATTCATCTTTTTGGGTATCAAAGTTTATGCAATTGAAATACAAAAGACAAATAGATGTGTGAGTGAAGCAAGCGTTCTTAGTTTCTTCATTTTTTTTAATGAAAATAAAGAAAACTGTAGATTGTGTGAAAGATGTAAATGAGAAGCAAATAATGTGCACATCTGAATGTGTGTCAAAGCCAGAAAATGAGAAAAGTCTACTGTGATTTTTGTTGCTTGTTCCAACTCGCTGATCAGGCAATTTTAAGGCGCTCTCTTTTTCCCCTTGTTCTGTTCTACAAGGATTCCCTTTCCGATACCAGCCTCAAGCCTGCCTGCCACTCAAAGTGAAATAATTGAAAGTGAACCATGAAGTTGTATTTGCATAGAAATAGAGTGACGTGCCAGAGGCTGCAGAGTAGGACACCCATATCATTTGTTTTTAATCAAAATGAAAAGTTTTGCTGATGCAGATTGTTTTTCTTGCATACAGTTGATTGGTGCGTGCGTGCGTGTGCATGTGTGTGCCTGCATGCTTCACAACGTCCTCCTGTCTTGCTTTCCATTCTCTGTCCTTGTCAATGCATTAAGATGACTCCATTTCAAATTAGATGACAGATTGCAACACGGGAACCCCTGCAAATGGCCCAATAATGGTGCACCTATTTCCTGGAAGCTCTGTTGTATTTAGATGGCTTCGCTGTTGAGCTCCATTTAGGCATGGAGTAATATTTATGCACTAATGTCCACAATGCTGAGGTTTTATATTGCAGTGAATAAATATTGTTTACATTTATTTTTGTTATTAAAAAAGTACTATAAAAAGTCTTTTCCTAGCAGCGCAGGAGAGAAGCAAGGAATCTTTTTCTGCTCATCTATCATGTGGTTTACTGGCTATTAACTGAAAATAAGGAGCGGCAGGCGGCCACCCAGAGATCATCATTTCATTAGCTGCTGGAAATCGTTCATATTTTCATGGGGACTGGATAGTAACTACTGGCACAAATACCCCAGTGAGCTGTTACTACCAGTTGGCCCCTCGTTTTCCTTCCTCCCTCCTCTGTTCTTCCTCCAGTATCTCCTCCTCCTCTCCCTGCCATGGAATCTTAATGAAGCCGACAATGGCCAGAGGCACAGGGGTTTGGTGTATGTCAAGGTGACTGTAATGTTTCTTGGGGCTGCTGCCTCTCCTGACAGCTTTAGGAGAGTGTCCTAGATTTGTAGCCAGATACATAACCATTAATGGTAATAAAGAAAGTAAATGATGGCTAAAAAGGTGAGAGCTGAGGGTAGGGATTGAGCTCCACTCTGATTTTTATGGAACCATGTCAGCGCCCAGCCACCTGTTCTTTGCTGCTTATGAAAATAGGGTGGGCTGGGAGTGAGATTTTATGGCTTCAGGTTAGCAAAATAGCCCTGCAAAGATAAAAGGAAGTTTGGTGCCTTCCAACTTAACCTTGCAAGTCTGCATTACAGCTTTTGAATGGATGATAGCACAAAATAAAAATAGTTGCATGATAACTAAGTGAATATAAATTTAGATTGCTGTATTGATGGTGGAGGAGCATGCTTTTTTTTTTTTTTTTTTTAACATCCTGAGGTGGAAAATCCTCCTGGTTCCCCCCTCCACTGCTGTTACGATAGGGATTTATGACTGTTTTCATCTGTGCAGAAGTGTCAAGTGGCACGTTCTGATCTCTGTGAGATCAGTTCTATAGTTGTGATTAAACAACTTTTGGATTTGTTTTGGGTTTTTTTGTTTGTTTTTGTTTTGTCAGTTTAAAACCAGAAGTACAATTTTAGGAAGGAATTCACATGTTGTTCATATGTGCAAAGGGGAAGTGTGAACATTTGAGAAAAAGCTGCATGAGTCACTCTTGCTTGAAAAACCAAACCAAATATAATCAAATAAAACTTGGCCTGGAATTTAACAGTTAAAAATGTTACTGTATTAACAAATATCCTGGATATAAAATCTGTACATGTGTCTGTTTTCTGTGTTAGGTGCTGGGAAAAGAAGTGTACACGTCAAACAACCAGCTTGGTGGAGTTCAGATCATGCACAACAACGGTGTGACACACTGCACTGTTTGCGATGACTTTGAGGGAGTCTTTATTCTGTTGCAGTGGCTCTCCTACATGCCCATGGTAACATTTAATTATGAAATTCAACCCTCCAAATGTAAAAAGCTACTGTGTTTGATGTTATTTGTAAAATAATGACACTTTTTTTCTGTCCAGTGTAAATCTAGCCCTGTGCCCATTGTCCACGCCAAAGATCCCATAGATCGGCCAGTGGAGTTTGTGCCTACCATGGCTCCTTATGACCCGCGCTGGATATTGGCAGGGCGTCCCAGCCAGAGTGAGTGCTTTGTATTGGCAATCACAGAAATTCAGCTGCCTGTTTTTGAATGCACTTTGTGATATACAAAAATATCTTGCTTGATGTGAAGCAATTGGATGAGGAAGATTATTATACAGAGTGCTGATAGTTGCTTGAGTCAATAAGCATTGCTCTCTTTTTACCATCAAGTTAGATTAGGTACAGTTAAAAATAATTAGGATTATTTCTTGAATCCCATTGAAAAGAATATAAATAATTGATATATAAGTCCAAAGGGCCTTTTTGGAGAGGAAAAAAGATAAATACATATAAAAAAAAACCTGTGAATCATTATTTATTTGAATACAAATTACAAGTTTTTCCACATTTTTTTTTTTCTTGATAGACTTCCTTTCAGTAATGACCAAATCTTGTAATTTATTTTCTTACTCGTGTTAGGTTCTTCTCTTCCATACACTAAAGTCATGGGCTACGTTAGCCTGCGTCATCACGTTCAAATGTCAAACCCCTTAAAACCTTACTCAAAATTACACTTCTATGGTCACAACATTTTCAGATTAGTGTAATTCTGAGAGCACTGCAGACTGAGACCTGCATAGCAGTGTAAATGTTACCTGACCTGACAAACTATTATTAAAGTAAGCAACAACTAAATTAGGATATAAGCAATCCATATATATCCTAATATATAGTTATTATCTTACTGGAAGTTTCAGAGCATTTTGTGACACACTGTTGCTTTGTTGCATGGGTCCGTAGAGTGACTGCTTGTTATGAGCAATTATCTAAAGGAACTATATCATTAATTTATGGCTTGTTTACATAAATCAATTTGCTTGTTTGTGTCGCAAGCTTTAACAACACCAGCTCAGCTGGGGTTCACTATAGAATACAAAGGTTCTGGTAAAAAGAGATCACATTATTGTACACAGACAGCATATATTCCATAGAATTAGCAGTCTGATGTGCAGTCATTCTCCACGTCAGCATGTAATGGTGAGAACTTGTATTGATTAACTTGTATTCTGCTTTTCTTTTCTTAATATCCTCATGACATCTTAATATGTCATAAGTAAATTAGTGATAGCAACAGCATAAGTCCTGTGTCAAGTGCTGCCTCCTGCACACCTCAGACAGCTCCTCCCTACATCTCCTTTCTTTCCATCCAGATTGCAGCCAACTTGTGGTGTTGATGCGTGGAAACAATTTAAGACTCTGAATGAGCGAAAAGCGTGAAAATTGCACAAGATGATGTAATACAGGCACAAGTCATTAAAATGTAAATGAGAATATGCATAAAATATTTTGTGAGCATCCCATGCAAACATCATAATCAGTGGGTATCCTTATTTGGATTAAGATGGATAGTTGGAATGTTGCTGTGCGCATCGCCCTGCTCTGCTCCATTTGTGCGATGTCCTACAAAGAGTGCCATTACATAGATATTATATAGCATTTAAGCTCAAACTATGAAGATCATAATCATCCATAATGCTTTCTCAGCTGTTATTAAAAGTTGTTTTATTTAAAGTAAATATAAAGATGTATTATTTCCTCCTGATTTCCCAAGAGTTAAAGGTTAAAATAATTCATTAGGAAGGAGAGGCCATTAAGGAACCAAGAAAGGAACAGTGAAGCTTCAACATCCTGCTGTTAAAGGCAGGATCAGAACCAAAATTGATGCAGTGTGTTTTACACCGAGGGTCAAGACTGAGCTGGTTCCATATCGGTTTAATTACATTTTGGGATGGCAAAGAGATCGGGGGACCTTGTGGGAAGCCGGTCCACATCTCTGGTAGTGATGAGTGGCGAGGCTTAATTGAGTGGTAACCTCTGAGGCTCGGGCATGTTTTTCAGGGTGTGCAGGCAGTGAAAAAGCTGAGCAAGCCTGCTTATACAGTCATCCATCATAGTTGCTGCCAAGATTACGGATGTTGAAAGAAAAAAAAAGAACCGAGGCTGAGACCGTATTCAGAAGAAAGTCAGGGACTGGCAGAGGAAGAAAGATTTGCTTCTGTTGCCTTTGTGTTTGTATTTACAAGAATCAAACAATTCTTTGGCCCATCTCTGTCTTAATGTGTTTCATTCTCACTGTCTGAAGCTCCAAAGGGTTCCTGGCAGAGTGGTTTCTTTGACCTCGGCTCTTTCATGGAAATCATGCAACCATGGGCTCAGAGTGTGGTTGTAGGCCGAGCCAGGTAAAATGTTACAAATAACACTTTGAAACAGGCGACATATTGACAGAAACATGATACAACAAATTTCAGAACTTCCCAAAATGTCATAAAAACATGTTCTGCGGTAGATTTTAGTACTGAATGACCTCTTTTTACAGACTTGGTGGGATACCTACTGGAGTGGTTGCTGTGGAAACCAGGTCAGTGGAGCTGTCAATCCCAGCTGACCCTGCTAATTTGGACTCTGAGGCGAAAGTAAGAGCAGCTCAGTGTGAACAGGCAAACAAAAACATTCTTGAACATCAAAGTATCATTGCTGATTTTCTGATTTGTGATTTTAGATAATCCAGCAGGCGGGACAGGTGTGGTTCCCTGATTCTGCTTTCAAAACAGCCCAGGCCATTAAGGACCTAAACCGAGAGGGCTTACCTCTTATAGTATTTGCCAACTGGAGGGGCTTTTCTGGAGGAATGAAAGGTACAACTTTTTTTCTCACTAATCTGTCAATATTAAAATGAACCCAATATTTGTATCATACGAAAATATTCTTTTTAGATATGTATGACCAAGTGCTGAAGTTTGGAGCCTACATTGTGGATGGGCTGAGGGAGTACCAGCAACCAGTCCTGGTTTATATTCCCCCACAGGCTGAACTGAGAGGAGGTTCATGGGTGGTCATAGATCCCACCATTAACCCCCGTCACATGGAGATGTATGCTGACAAGGACAGCCGGTGAGTTGGAAAGAAAAACGGACCTCTAAATTAAATTGGTATTATTCCAGCTTTGTTGACTGGAATATTCTGTGTTCAGAGGTGGTGTGTTGGAGCCTGAAGGAACAGTGGAGATCAAGTTTAGAAAGAAGGACCTGGTGAAGACCATGAGAAGAGTAGATCCAGTCTACATGAGCCTGGCTGAAAAATTGGGTGAGTCCTGCCCTTCAATTCTAATTATAGCTCTTTAGAGTTGTCTTTGTCTTCTGCAGCTTTGTCCTCATTTCAGTAGTCCCATCACTGTCCTCCTTTATGTGGTGTTGATTGTGTCATCTTCACTGCGTTCCCCCAAGAGACGTGTCAATCACAGTCTGCTCAGATCAATCATCAGCTCTCCTGTGCACACTATCGATTTCCTGTTTGCTCCAATGCTGCATTGGTGCTTTGGGCAAAAACCGGTGCAAGAGAGGTGTACTGTGGAGGTCTGGAGAGCCTGCAGATTGGAATTGACAGAAATCAGCATGGGGTCCAGGGTGAACAAAACACTGGGACAAAGTTAACTCTCAGCTGCATTCTTTTGGAGAACTTGGGTTTATAGTGATGGATGTAGGATAGAAAGAAAGATGAACATGTTGTAGGAATGCTGTATAAAGAAATTGTTTCTTTTGTCTTTGTATGTAACTATGTAATTTCTTCGTCATGCATTTCCCTTGTAATGAAGGCAACTATGACAGCGACATTCAGTTTTATGATAAAATAAGGTATTTGTTTAAAACTCCAACAGGAACCCCAGAGCTTAGCCCCCCTGACCGAAAAGAGCTTGAGACCAAGCTTAAGGAGCGGGAGGAGTTCCTGCTACCTATCTACCATCAGGTGGCTGTGCAGTTTGCAGATCTCCACGACACTCCAGGTCGTATGCAGGAGAAGGGCGTCATCACGGTGAGGAACAGTCGAGTCTTGGATAACACCACCTACACGGACCCTGGTTATGTATTGCTTCAATATAAATGTGCAGTATGTGAATAACCTGAAAAGCCCATAGGGCAGTATCAGTCAAGCTGCTCCTCCACCTGCTTAGTGAGTAATGTTTGGTCTCAGCAGGCTGCAAGACTTGTCCTCATAATTATCTTCTGATGACCCTGGTCAATCACCTTAGCAACTACAGAGCGGCCTCAGGCAGACCCCATCTCATTCTGCACCTTCACAGCCTCATCTTTCACACACACATGTACACTTTGCTCACATGACCAGAAGGATGTTTTATAGATAGATGGCAGTGTTTTGTTTTGTTTTTTTTTCCTTCACACAGTATGGACCAAAGAAGATTATCTGTTCTGAACTTTTTGTTCATCTCAAATACACCAGTATAGAAATCTGTAGTAGTTGCTTCTAAACACATTGTTCTTCACATGTTTACATGTTTCCATTTAAATCCAAAACATTGGCATTTGACAATGTTTAAAGCTACAAGAGGTATGTAACATTTATAACGCAATCGGCTCGCCTTTTACCTCTTTCAGGATATCCTGGAATGGCAAACCTCCCGTCAGTTCTTCTACTGGCGTCTGCGGCGTCTGCTGCTGGAGGACACAGTAAAGAGGAAGATCCAAGCAGCAAACAGTGAGCTGACAGATGGCCAGATCCAAGCAATGCTCCGCCGCTGGTTTGTTGAGGCCGAGGGGGCTGTTAAGGTAAAAACCCGCTGCACTACCTTAGATTTTGTTCTGGAGTTTCTCAGTATCACAAACCATCCATGAAAAGTGACATGCAGAAAGCTCAAATGTCAAAACATCAGTTGTATCATTTAGTTAAGCATTTCATTTACGGAAGATTTCCTTGACAACCAAAGAGCTCACAGGATTACAAAGAAGTTAACAATTAATTGTGCTGTTAGCATATACGTATACATAGTATATGTTTTGAATTTATTTGACTTTCTTTGTCGAATATTGTTTCCAAATTTTTTCAGATTTTATGTAGTGCAGGTTCAGATACGGTGTGTGAAGTACTTATGAGCTGAAATGACTGCTTTGGCTGTAACTTTAACTTACACAGTATTTGATTAGTTTCAGATGGGCTAATACTTTTTATTTTAAGGTTTTATTTAAAAAAATGAGTCACTTCTCACCAGCCAGTGCAGATTTATCTACCTGCAAGCTGACCAGGCTGTTTTGTGTTGTCCATCTATGTCGTTCAGTTGCTTCTCGTGAATCTCTCATTCTGTGAATACACTCCAACTCTTATCGTCTTGGATTGCATCTTGAGACAGATGTCCTTGATGCTATCCAGCATCAGTGAGCTTGGTTGAGCAGCACATGAACCAGCTGTCCACCAGCTGTAGCTCTTGCAGGATGAGAGAGTCAGTGGAGAGGCAAGTGAATCACTTCCAGGTCAGCCACAGCAGTGACCTAATCAGCCTGCAGGTAGGGAAGCACCACATGAGACTGGCCTGGGATCACTGGTTTGCAGCAAATAAAAGCTAGAATACTCAAAAAGAAATAGGCATCCGTTGAAGAAAGATAAATGTGGTTCCTTTATGGTCCATTCTTGGGTTTAGAGGACCAGCCCTTGGGGTGACATGAGCTAGTTCAGCGTTTCAGATCTCCTTAACTCATACATTACCCCAATCAGGACGGGCTCTCTTAAGCCACAATTAATCACAGCCCTGGCACGTGCAGATACGAGAGCAACACACTGTTTCTTAATTAAAAGCAAACAGATTAAAAATGATTAATAAGGGCATTAAATGTTCTTGTGGACCTCAAGCAGGATTCTTAAAAAAAAGAAAAGAAAAAAAAAAAAAAGCAGAAGCCCATTAAACCCCTCTACCCCCAAATCTTTGCTAAGCCCTCAAGCTTGGCTTTGTTTGGGATCAGAAATGCCAGCACTCATGAATACTAATTTTCCTGTCAGGTCCACTCAACAAGACGTCAAGCCCTCATATTATTTAAGACTATATATGTGTTTGAGCTACTGTCTTGTTTTTATCTATACTATCAGATCAAAATCCTTATAATATATTTAAAGGCTTTATTTATAAATCCTTAAAATTGTGTTCACTTAGAATGAGCCTCAGTTTTTTATTTTTAACAAACAAAGTCTGTGTTTGTTTTCTTTTTGTGGTGTGTGGTTTTTTTTAAACAAACCCTACCCTGGTTAGGCATATCTATGGGATAAGAACGAAGACGTGGTTGTATGGCTTGAGAAGCAACTAGCCGAAGAAGAGGGTGCCAGATCTGTCATCGATGAGAACATCAAGTACATCCATCGAGATCACCTGCTCAAGCAGATCCGCAGGTATGGATTTTACAAACCACTTTTTAACTGCCCTAATGGGACAAACATGGTAATTTTTTTTTTTTAACCCTGTCTACTTCCAGCCTTGTTCAAGCTAACCCAGAGGTTGCTATGGATTCGATAGTGCACATGACCCAGCACATCTCACCCACACAGCGCGCTGAGGTGGTGCGAATCTTGTCCACAATGGAGACGTCAGCCTCCTCTTAAAGGGAGCCGGGTTTCTCGTGACTCTATGGCTGCACCACAGCTCAGGCCAAAACCAGAGCCAAAGGAGACTGGCTCAGACAGCTGCGCCTCTTTCTGGGACCTGGGCTGCAAACAGAGACTGGAGGAGCCAACATGAAGGCTCTTGGTGTCTGCCAGGTTACTGATGAATCGTTGACAATGATTCTTCCTAAGCAAGAGTTTAGATTTTTTTGTCATTAGTTAAAACCTTTTCTACTTTGCCTTACATATGTGCTATTGCTTTCTCAAATCCATTTGTTTTGTTTTAAAGTGCTTTTTTTTATGACTGTAAAAATAATCTAGTAACTAATATTTAAGATTTTGGAGGTTACATTGTTGCTTAAAAGGGTGTTCATCATCGGCTTTCATCCTTTTAAACTGGATTTCATAGAATAATATATTAAGACTACTACAAGTCCTGATGAAATGCACCTTGGTTTGTGACATACGCTTGTAAAGATTTACAAGTGTTTTGAAGACCAAATCAACAATGACAACACATTGCTCTGTGGCGTTTAGCCAGAAAGGGGGTTTTATTCCCTAAGAAGCACTTAGTTACTGAACAAAGAAGGGGAATGCTATAACAGATTTGGACAGGGAAGCTCAGTGGGGAGCCGGGACAAGGTCCCTTTTAGACCCCGACTGTTTCACAGTTACCCTGCAGTGAGCAGTGGGCAGCTCACCTCACAACAAAACCACAGCTGTCCCTTCTGTTCTCACCCACACATGCTGCTTTACAGACACTTTAGTGCTTACTGTTCCCTCACATTGCACCTAGAGTCAAACCTCAACAAACTGCAGCTGGTTTACTAACAATGGATGCGCACAAAAGTGACAAGAACAGTACCGCACACGGAGTGGAGAAGAACTTGGATAAGAATTGATAACAATCGTATTTAGAAAAAATCTGGTCATCTTTGACAGTTTGTGTTGTTTATAGAAGCATCATAATGACTTTAGATATTTAACCAAAGAAAGATAATAATTTAATACAGTTAGCCCAATCAGTAAATGTCTGTTAAATATCAAAGGCGACTGTTCACTGTTAGATAATGGTCTCATCTTAACTGTGCTCCACAGAAATGTTTATATTTATAGTTTGTCATGTCTATGGATTGTTTGTGATTGTTGATATTAATTCTTGAAAACACTGTTTAAGTCATGTTGTCTACTTGAACTTGTTACTAAAGGCAAGCAAACTATGGAAAATGTCACATTAATAGAGGAGTACATATTTGCACAAGTTGCACCATATTGTTGAATCCTTTAGGTGATCATGTTATTTGTTTTGTTGACATCCCAGTGGCTTCGTGGTCAGCACTGTGCCTTTAACGTGCCCGCTGACATGCTGACCAGTTGCTTTATGATGAGTTGGTTGTTCCTTCGAAAATGAGAAAGTGTTGAACTCTAAATGTGTCTGCAGATTTAATAAAGCTTACAAACTTGGCTCAAAGTGTGTTTTTGGCAAAGCTTTTTAATCTCTGAGTTCTACTAAAGATAACTTTTTTTTCTTTTTTTTAAACTCAAGTTTCTAAGAATTAGCTCTAATTTAATTTGTCAATTATTTTAATATATTGATGATTCATGTGACAGATAATAACTTCACAGGAAGCCTCATTAATTTCAGCAGTCAGAACAAAGTGTCACTCTAGAGAGACATTTTCTGATTACATGAAAATGATAGTCTTCCCATTCCTCAATCCACAGATTATTAAAGTGACATTTTCTTTCTGGGTTTTAAACTTCAACAGTATTAAAGAGGATGAAGTAGATCAAACAAATATTAAGAGATCTATCTACATCCATTTTTTTTTTCTTTCTGATTCTTTCATATCATCCCCTTGGCTCTGTCAACTCTATTACCATCCTACCAACAAATATGTAAGACAAATTGAGTTGCATGCACCCAATACCCACCACAATTATAGAAGGCCCAATAAGAAAATGAGTCATTTGGAAGTATAATTGGAAATGTGCCTTGCTTGGTCTCTCTGGTCTCCCAGAGGGTTTTGCTCATTTGTGGTGGCATGCTAGGCTGGCTAATTCTGCTTTTAATCACTGACAAACTGCAGAATCAGGTTCCCTTTCACTCACTGGAGTGGAGGGAAGGCGCCGGTAAAAACTTGAAGGAAAGTGCTTCATTTTCTCTCCATAGTTGACCATATGAGCCTGGCATGCAGATATTTTTTGTTTGTTTTTTTATTTGAGGGAAAGGCTTTTTGTGTACATTAGCAATCACTTTAAATGTGTTACATGTGAAATGGCTGCAGCTACCATGTCAGAATGACTGCTAGTTTCAGGCAAAACTTTTAACAAAAAGATGGAACAGTAAGAAATCTTAATGGAAAAAAAGGGGGAGAAAATCTGTGCCTGTGATGAGGCTGAAATAGAGGTGTTAATATAACATGGAGGGGAGACGCAATCTTGCATCTGAGG
The DNA here is from genome assembly GCF_933228915.1 of Telmatherina bonti. Taxonomy (NCBI): domain Eukaryota; kingdom Metazoa; phylum Chordata; class Actinopteri; order Atheriniformes; family Telmatherinidae; genus Telmatherina; species Telmatherina bonti. The sequence continues at coordinate 26,804,719 of NC_136628.1, read as the reverse complement.
CAGCCATAATTCCACATTCATGTGTCTCAATGACTTGACAGCACTTGAGAGACAAAGCCTGTGACCCAGTTGCAGGATTCCAATTAGCAGGGTGTATGCAACAGTTGAGATGAAAAGAGAACAGGGTCTTTACAGAGCCCCAGGGCTGTCTGATTACTGCCTGAAAACATGAGTCTTTTGCCTGTGACAAAGAGTGAAGCGACACAGAGGGAGTGCCAGGCCTCAGATGCTCTTCTTCTCTACAGGCTGTGGATTTTGAAGTGCTCATCTCATCTCTGCCTGCCTGCCAGGCCTTTTACATTTCAGCTATAATTCAAGTGCATAGCAGCAGCCCAGTCATACCCAGATACTTTTCAGATGTGTGCAATGAGTTCAGTAACTGATAAATTTTGCCAGTTTAGGGTGGAAGTAGGTGCTATCTGGGTTAAAAGCCTATATATATGTGTATATATATATATATATATATATATATATATATATATATATATATATATATATATATATATATATATGTATGTATGTATGTATGTATATGTGTGAGAGTGTGTACAATCTATGTATAGCAGGAAGGTTCAAGCCTTGGCTGGGGCAAGGTTTGAAGAGTGATCTTTCTGTGGAGTTTGCATGTTCTCCCTGAATCTACATGGGTTCTCTCCAGGTACTCCGGCTTCCTCCCACCGTTCATACACATGCATGTTAGGTTAACAGATCACTCTAAATTCTCTTGAGGAATGAATGTGAGTGTGAATGGTTGTTTGTCTCTCTGTGATGGACTGACAACCTGCCCAGGGTGTAGCCTGCCTCTTGTTTGGTGATTGCTGGGATATGCTTCAGCTTAATTAGACTAAGTAGCATTGGAAATGTATGAATGAAATACATACATATATATAGTACACATAAATTCAGTTTATATATATATATATATATATATATATATATATATATATATATATATATATATATATATATATATATATATATATATATATATACATATATATATATATATATATATATATATATATATACATGTAACTGAATTTGTTAAGGAGGTAAATTGTATTAATGAGATGCTTCCTTTGTGCAGTAAAAGCTGTGAATTTTCTTTTTTATTTTCCTAAATCAATTAGTTGTTTCTTGCAGCTTAAACCAAAAAGTTTTTAAGTGCAAATTCACAAACCAATAAATAAAAGGGGGAAAAAAAGTGAGTAGCCTGTTACAAACAACATCCCCCCCCACCCCTCCACAGCTTCAACCGATTAAAGGATTGTAATCTGAAGAATAAAGGAAGGCTTGAGCTCACTGATCTTTCTTGCGTCTTTTAACGGATTATATTCTGAATATTATATTCTGACTAATCATCATTATAAAAGGCTGAAGAACTAAGGTAAAATCATTGTATAATAAATAAATGTCATGAGTTTGTCATGATGACAAATGAGAGATGATTAATAAAGTTACAAAATCCTGGAGGTCCTGTAGAACAATCATCAAGAATATAAATTAGATAGAATAAACCAAAATGCTTATTGTAAAACAATTAAACGAAAATAAATAAATGAAAATAACAAAAAAATCCAAATTCAATTTAAACCAGACTAGAAATATCTGATTAATGAAACTAAAAAATACAAATATCTTTAGTTTATATGTTAATTCATTGGACTGCGAGGAATTGTCTTGGGTTGACTTCAAACAGCTTAAAACAGCTGATGTAATAACAAATATACATTTATAGCATAAAAAGTTTTACATTAAAATAAAAAAAGAAACTTCTTAACAGCATTTAGGTAAATTTAAAAAATGCACTCCAATATATGATGAGAACATATTTGTGGGAAAATGTATGTAAGCTGCTAGAATTTATCATAAACAAAAGATGGTTATATTAAAAAGAATTCACACAATGAAGCATAAGGATTTTTTGTTAAGTTTAGTGGTTTAGTACACAGAACTGCCTGAATGTAGGTGTTTTTGAGTGAAACTTTATTTGTTATTAAGTACTTATTGACTGAACAGTAATATAATAAAATTAAAAACTTGGTACGGATCACATTTTTAAATAAATAATGAATTGTGCAGAGGAGGCTCTCCCTGGGGGCAAAAAAGCAGCCTGTCACCCAGATACAAGGGTCAAAGATTACAACACCCTGTGATCATCACCACATAATGCTCACATTTTCATTCTGCCAGAGCTTGGTAAATTTTGGTTGAACATGAGGGTGTCATGAAAAAAAGCTAATTTACAAGCAAAACCTCCTGTACACATCGGTGCAGATCGGTGCAACCAAAGACTTTATTTCCTCTCTTATTCATATATATATATATATATATATATATATATATATATATATATATAAATGTATATTTATGTGTGTGTGTATGACGTGCCTTTGTGATACTTCCTTATGCTGCAATTGTCTCCATCAACCAAGTACAGGGATTAACACAGTGATATTTGTCATAAATTTTAAAAACAGAAGAGATCCAGGTTATCCAGTACGACCTGCTCTATGCTAAAAGCTGTTGTGTATTGCAGACCAGGTGAAGCTTCTCCCTGGATCATGCAGCTCCCCCCTCTCCTTCCCTTCACACCAGCATTAACATTCATGGAGCCAGTGGAGTGTGGTGAGCCGTGTACATCGAACCAACCACGATACGCGGGATGAGGTGAGTGGAGGCGAAGGGGGTGGGTGGGGTGGGGGGGGCGTCGGTGGAGGATGGTGGTGCCTCAAATACAGTTGGTGGAAGAGGGGGAGGATTGGGGTGGGATGGTGAAGGTTGCCCAGAGTGGGACTCTGGAAAGGTCAGCAACCAAGGTGCCACGCCTTTGGTCATACATCACAATTATCACTGTGGGTCATTGCCTGCTTATAGAAATTATGAGTGCCGTGGCAGGACCACATGGCACACTGGAAGAGCAGGCAAGGCCAGGTTAGCAACTGTTACTGTGTATTGAGGTAAATGTCAGTAAATATATGGTTCAAGCCCCACTGGCAGCATGATTTCAGGGAAGGAAAAGTCAGCTTGGTGGTCTGTCACCTTGGGCCAGACTGAAATATGTCAACAGCTCTTGGGTTGATTGCAGTAGTATTTTCTACAGACATTCACCGGTCTCCCCAGGAGGAAGTCCTCTGACTTCGGTGACCCCATGAATTTTCCTTTAGCACCAATGTGAGACTGACATTCTTAACTGTTCACAAAAACTTTCTTCATACAACAACATCAAAAAAATACACTCTAGACCAGCTTCAGTACTAAATATTTGATATTAGGAAATAATAAAGATCAATTAGAGAAAAAATCTTGTCTTTTCAAGTCTTCACTTTAATACAAACTCAAATGAGGAGTGACGCATCATATGGTGTTGTTACAGATTACACCAAATTTAAACCAAGATCTGAAAGCAGTGCCTGAAAAAACTATGTATGATCTCCATTTTCGGGAGCTTGTGGAACCACCTTCCACAAGCTGCGATAATATGAGATGATTGTTGTCTGTGTGACATTATCAAGCCCCTGACATTAATGTGGAAAAACTTTGGCACTCTTGTCTTTACAATGTTCCTTCAGTTCATTATGATGTGCAGAAATTTGTTTTTGCACATTTCAGTCCAATTAACATCAGCAATTCAATTATTTTGTATATATCGGCTTACTTGGGATAATTGTCCTGTTGCCAATTCCGGCCGAGTTTTCAAGCTGTCAGACAGATGGCTGCTTGTTTGATTCTATACTGCTTAAGAAAAAGTTAAAGATTAATTTAGTGTTAATTTAGTGTTTAGGGTGTACCCTGCATTTCGTCCAAAGACTGGTGGGATAGGCTCCAGCTTCCCTGTAACCCTTAATCGGACTAAGCAGATAATGGATGAATGAATGAATAATTTTCAAGATATCCAAATCCTGTGGCTACAAAACGAGTCCAAATGATAAACTTTCTTCCACTGTGCTTGACTGTTGGTGTTGTTTAAAAGTGTTGATATTACGTATTTGACGGTATATATAAATAAAGTTGAATTGAATATTTGGTTTTCATCCAATGCATCATTGTGCATTATGGCCGAAACGACTCCACTTTGGTCCAGTGTGTTCTCCTGTTTCTTGTATTCTTGTGGTTTATTATTAAGATGTTCCTTTCCAAATCAAATCTGTGCTGCCATTTCATTCGTAGCGAGGAGGCTTGAATCATTCCAAGTAAGTCATACATTTTCATTCTTTGTCTAAATGTACTGTCAAGAGCTTTAATATTTAGCATGCAAATATATTAACTACAGGATTTCAGCTATATTTTTTATGTTTTCACAAGAATATCTGAGCAATCACTGCTTTTGAATTGAACTTGCTGTGACAGCAACTCTGTGAATAACGTCAAATGTTCTTGTCCTCTTGTGAATTTTTTTTTTCTTGCAGTTTAATGGACTTTAAATTATTTAGAAGCTGCAGCGACTAAACTAGTGGTCTCAAGAATCTGTTGAAAATTGTTGATTTATACTCAAAGAAATGCTTATAGGGCTCATGACATGCGTTGGCATCACGTTGTATTGTACATAAGGAAGAATGACAATAGATGCACGTATGTTATTGAATCCTTTTTCTTCTTCTTCAAATAATTTACACTGACAGTCAGTAGTGACTCGACATGCACTAAAATGGGCTTCTGTAACCACTGTTTGGTCTAATGTAAACAGCAAAATGATTCAGTGTGAAATATCTTGTTACTGCAATGATTCCAACATAACATTTCTAGTTCATTAACGTATTCCTGAGATGATTAAGGAAAACTAGATATGAGCATACTGTACTCAGTAAGAGAGCAAATCTAGCAAACATTGGTTCAACAGTGGTCTATTTTGGGATGTTTGTCACATTAGAAATGCATGCATTACTGACATACCACTGCGAAATGGAAAGTCAGGTCCACATGAAACTGATGGTTTACTGCTTCATGTAGGCTGTGAATTGGATGGATTTGTGACCAGTGCCCTCAGGCTTTTAAAGGACAGAGGCAGCCAGCTGGAGAGGTCATACAGCTTAAGAACATATCATATCATTGTTTCTTGTAACATATTATCACATGTAAATCAGTTTTTAAAATGTTATAAGCCATTAATAATCTGGAACAAAAAAACAAGTCAGTGGGGTAAATAAGGAGGCAATTTACATATGAGATACGTATTGTGAATTTAGCTGCAGCCAATGTTGCAAAAACTCACAAAAGTGTCACCATAATATAATTTTAGTGAATGGTTTTCTGATGAAGTGCTTATAATATATGTCTAGATAGTTTTTAAAAAAATGTGCTTCCTTGTATAAGTGCTGTTAAAGCTTGCTGTTTATATGAGTAGTCTAACATTAAAAAAAAAAAAAAAAAGGTGGCTTTCATCAACCGCTCTCTACTGATTGTTTTGTGGTGACAGAGAAAATAGAGAAGCAGAGCATTGCACCATCTACAGCCACTTCTATCCTGCTTCTCAACCCCATTACACACATGTATGCACACATACATTTTGCAGAGCAGAGCTTTTTTTTTTCCTCTCTTGAACATTACATGCTTGAATGCAAATGAGAGAAGCATTGAGCTTCTGCATGTCTTTGTCTCAGTGTTCCTACACAACTACTATATACAAATGAATCTGGAGGAATTTGTTGAGAAAAACTGTGGCATAACGTTGGGAAAAAAACCTCTCTGCTGGTGACCAAAAATCAGCTTCTTGCTACAAAATGGCCAAATGTCTTAAAAGGAATTTTTTGCGTGTAGATCATTTTATTTGCTTTGTAAATGAAGACCAAAATTCTTCATTTCATGGAACAGTTTTGGAACCTTGCTATTGTACTGGCAATACTGCGATTTGTTTGTCAATTTATATCACTTTTGTGAGAAATCCCTATTTTATCAAATCAAAAAATTGCAAGGAAAAAAGACGCTATCCTAACATTATTAGAAAATATTGTGAACCAAAATATATTATTTTGTCCTTACTCTTGCTGAAAAAAATGAAAGAAATTATAAGCTGATGAGCAAAAAAGCTTTGTTTTTCTCTCTCTCTTTTTTTTTAAAAAATTTATTTATTCTTTTAATAAATGACTCGTCAGTATCTGTAGCGAAAATCTGCTCTTGGCCTCACAGATTAACCACTGCATGAAAAGAATGTAGGTGGGGAACACATAATTCTATCCTCTTCAACTTTAATCAGGAGTACACTGATGCGCTGCAGCCCCCTCCATGTCTTTCATAATAATGGGCCGCTAAAAATTCAGGAGGCAGGCTCCACATCAATCACTCGCCAGATTTGAGTCCAATGCAATAAATATGTAAATGAGCAGAAGCCAACGTCTCGTAGCTTTGAAATCTGCACAAGGAGGGGGGAAAAAAGGGAAAACTGTATTAATTGCCCATGGCCAGAGGAATCCTATTACTGTGGGCATTGATTATAAAATTGTATGTGTGAATGATTTTCATGCAGAAAGTGGACAACCAAGCCTGGAGCAAAAAAGTGTAGAGGGAGTCGAATTAGCAAACTGGGCTAGATTGTGCAAGGAACTAAAAGGAAACAGCAATGACGAAAAAAGGCCAAATCTGAGTTCAAATAAGATTTAGAATAAAGACTGAAAAGGATAAATTGCCAATGTGACTATAAATGGCTCAGGTATTACCTGTCCCATTGTATTTGGTACATGTTTGTTAATATTTTCTTTAATGTGGTTGGTTTTAGGTGTTAAAGTCATGTTTTAACTTAAGGGACTGAGGATGAAACTGATATCACAAGGGCAACAGATCTGAACAAATTAGGTTTCTTTTTTTGTTCATCTTGTTGTCTTGAGGCATATAAAGACACTATCTTGCAGTATGTATCCTAGTAACTGTTCTACTTCATTAATGCTCAGCCAAAAGTCTGAATAGTCTGCTCTATTCTCAGGTTTCTCGCACACAGCACTTCAGCATATACAGTATTTTCTTGTTCTGCTATCCATTGACCTTCGTTTTTCAGGCACATTTTGAAAGTGCACATTTAATTGCTTTATTGCAAATCACCTCTCACACGATGAACAACCTTTACATTTTGTGGTTAATCCCACACTTGCCATAATCAGTATCAACTAGATTAAATTGATTTGCTGGCCTCATGTTTAACTTGCAAATCTCCCTCTTCATTAAGGCATTTTGTTGAGATAAACACGGATTACGCTATCAGCATGTTAACTCCTGGAGAGAAAGGAAGGTAGAGTTTTGTTCAAAGATGAGTGTTTAGAACATTTTTTCTTTAGAAAAAATCAGATTGGTTGTGTTACCGGACATATTTCTGACATTAATGTATTTTTTAATACACATTCTGAGACTCTTCCCCCCTGTTGTCACCTTTTAGTTTTCAATTTTCTCTTTCCTGTTATCCTCAGTGTGTTGGGCTAAAACGAACCCTTGTCACCATGCGATGCCAAAGCACAATTTACTTCAAATGCAGATTCACTTCCAATAATCTTGTAGTGAAAAAATCACTAAAGCTCTTAATGGAAGATGCTATTACAATCACATTTTCAAATGCAAAACAATGATAAACAAACTTCCTCCTATTAAATTTGGTCTTCTTGTGATATTTGAAGGACTATCTTGCTTGACTGAAATCAATCTCCTAAAACCTGAAACTGAAACCCTCTTTAACTCCTGCCTCCCTTTTTTGCCTTTTGTAACCAAGAGGCGAGATATCAAATTTAAACGAAAATGTAATAATAATAATAATAATAATAATAATAATAATAATAGTGATAATAATAATAATAATAATAATAATAATAATAATAATAATAATAATAATAATAATAATAAAGAATTCAGTTACCTACTAAATAGGTAGGATTCACAATCACATTCTGTGCTGTTTTATAAATGTTTTGTTCAGTGATCGGATCATCAGCATTTGTTCTGTTAATTTTTTGTTCTATTCTGTTCTGACATCTAAAATGTCAGCCAATGGTTAAAGTTGCACTTTAACATACTGTTATGAAATATTAATAATAATTTCTCAAATGCACAGTTGTCAAATAAATCATGAAATTCTAAGGAGAAACAATATGACATTATGAAGAAACACACCTCCACAATATGTTGTATGCAATAATAACTTTTCACATAAAGAAATTGTCCCTGACAATGTCTCCTAAGCTGGTGAAACATCATCATAAATTAATTTGAACAAATCATCATGGAAGATGCAAACTGGATCAGATAGAGGTCTTAATATAACTACTGGCAGAGGCACAAAAAACTCATTCGGCAACATGTCTATGAAGAGTTTGGGTTTTTGTGGATAACAGATATGTATTTAGTCATCCCCTGTTTTTTAATCACGATTACTATGTGTTTTAGTTTTGTTAAGGACCATTCATATTTCTGATTAAAAAATATACTGATATAATACACAAATAAACAGTTTCTAATGAGATCAGTGTCAGTATATATATGTATATATGTATCTGTACGTATATGAAGATGCTATAAATACATATATTTTATATATACATGTATATATAAATATATATTATATAAATATATATATATATATGTATATATATATATATATATATATATATATATATATATATATATATATATATATATATATATATATATATATATATATATATATATATATATATATATATATAGAGCTGTCCAGGGTGTACCCTGCCTGTCGCCCAAAGCCGGCTGGGATAGGCTCCAGCTTCCCCGCGACCCTGAATTGGAATAAGCGGTTCGGAAAATGAATGAATGAATGAATATATATATATATATATATATATATATATATATATATATATATATATATATATATATATATATATCATATTGGTTTATTGGAATATGTCATAACAAATATCAATGTTCTTAAACAAAGCCCATAAACTTAGAACAAATTGGAATAGTAATAGTAAATTAAAATAGTGGAGAACAATAATATTTCAACTTGAATAAAAACATACATAAATACATGCATCATATGGTGCATGGATGTTAATGCTTGGCTCAGACAGTTGAAAAAAGTAGAATCTCACATTTTCATCCATGCATAGAAAATACTGTGTAAATTTTGGTTGTGCAGCAAGAAAGCTGCAAGACTCAAAGAGTTTGAAAAGGTGAATGTTTGACGTGCCACATAATTACAAGTGCATGAATTGAGCTTAGCTTTCATTTAGTTTATTTGTATTTCTTTTCTTGTTTTTTCCTTTAATGAGAACATAGTACAAACTAACACAGTGAGTGACCACAGTAATAGAACAGCTACAAAAATTTGGTTTATCTGCATCAGTTCATCTGAGTGACACAGTAATACATAGCTGAAATTCCACCCCCTGAACAAAGGAGCTTTAGGTAAACGACTGACCATTCTGTACAGGTTTGTCTATTATTATATATACATTTGGATTCCTGTTGAAGTCCAATTGTTTTTTATTACATATAGAAAATAATCCGATTAATAAAGATGCTGTTTTGAAGGCCAACGTTTAGGAAAGGGTGTGACAAAACCAAAAATAATCTTTCCACAGTCCTGAGAGACATACTGCATCACAGTCATATTCTGTTATCATCTGATAAAATTCTGTATTACACGTGAAAGTGAATGAATGGAGAATGTTATGTTTCAGTACATGTAAAACATTAAAAAAAAAATACTATTAAGCGCTTTCATGTTTGAATTGGAAAGAAAATCGCATTGGGCAAATGTGCTATGAAATTTTTTAAAGCACCAAAAATGAAGTGAAATCCTTCTTTGAATCAACTTAATACAAAGTGCACTGAAAAATAGAAAAGAAAAAAAAAAGATCAACATTCAGAGTGCCCACTTTAGGCTAAAGAAAAAAAAGGGAAAACATTTCTGCGTGCTTATTTTATTCTGGGCTACCGAGCATTTTTGCCAGATGTCTTGAAGAACAATTCACTGTTCTTTCGAGTCTCTTCATATGAATCCAGAGTGATTTCATGTCAAATCAACACTCTATTTGGAAAAAAACAAACAAAGTAGCAAAACTCCTTGACCTTCTGTAATTAAACACTGTTCTCCAAGATTCTTGCAGCATTTTGTCTCATTTTGATGCTGAATAGATCTGGCACCAAGATGACACATCTCTGAATGTTTTATGGATAAACATATAAAGCTTTGAAGGGAATGAAATTTTTGAACAAGTACGGCATGATGCCGGGGATCTTTGTAAACACTGGAACACTTTCTGCATGAAATGTGAATGTAATGTTTATTGCTCCATCAGTGAGGCCCAGCATTTCACATACCGAGTCAAATTCTTATGAATTATTAGGGATGTTCTCTTGAGTAATTTTAAATAAATAAGTAAATAAATAAATAAATATATAAATAAATAAATAAATAAATAAATAAATAAATAAATAAATAAGATAAGATAAGATAAGATAAGATAAGATAAGATAAGATAAGATAAGATAAGATAAGATAAGATAGCCTTCATAATCCAGGTGTGCTTTGTAGTTTGTGTTGGCTGGATTACCAGGCCGTGCCTTCACTCATCTCTGAGGAGGGCTGTGACAGCTGGTTGGTGTATCCGTTGTCACTGAGAGACACTGTGGTGAAGGGCGTGCTGGGACCACAAATTTCACTGGAGATGCTGTGAATTGAACCTGGTCCATTGGGCTCTGGGCTGGGTGAGTCCACTGGATGGTGGGATACTGTGTCAGAGAAACACTGCACCTCTCCAGCACAGTGGTGCCCTGCATGATGGTGGTCTATGGTTCCTAATGGTGTGCCAGCAGGGACTGTTGAGGGCACAAAGCCCAAGTCTGCTGGAGTCTGAGCCTGGGATGGTGGAGGACCTTGGTAGTACTCATAATTCCCTCCTGGCCCATAGTATTCACTGGGATAATCTGCATTAATATGAAAATAGGATTCCTGCATGAATTTAACCAGATTATTCAGAGGAAAAACAATGAGAGCAGTTTTTCTTTTCTTTTCATTTCTTTTCTTTTCTTTATCTTCACAATGTAATGATGTTGGTAGATTCCATTATTAATAAATCAACTTGGAATTCATAATAATTGCATAACCACCCTTTTCTTTGGTAAATAGAGGCCATTTAAACTATTTAAACTATTAAATCTACATGATTTGATACAATATAAATATCTCACCTCCATAATATGAGAAGTGTCCAAGTTCTCCTGGCTCTAGTCTCTCTCCCAGGGTTCTCATCCTCCTTGGACTTCGGAAAAACACGTGTCTCCGCGCGCTCAAGGCGCTTAGCTGCTTCATGCGTCTTTCTTTGGACCTTCGGTTTTGGAACCAGACCTTTAGCAATGAATGAGAAACAAACAAACAAACAAAAACAATTAGAAAAAATGCCAAAGCTGATAAGATGGTCAAACCAGAAAACATATTGTATCTTAAAGCGCATTTGTGGTCTATGGTTAGATCCTTTAAAACGGAATTAAAATAAATATTTACTGACCATTTTCCAACATAACACACACAAAAAAAAAAACGTATTAACACATTTCCCTTAAAAATAAAAAATAAAAATATATAAATAAACCAATGCATCATTCAACCAGTATTCCATATCAAGGGAGCTTTTAAACATGCCCAAGGACGCCAGTGCTAAATGAATCCCGCTTTTAACGGGTTTAGAGACGCAATGGGAGGAAAGATTAAGGACAAATCCAGAGTTTGGTCAGAGCACTTCATCCGAACAGAGAAAAGGAGAGAAAATGAAAGTCAGCAGAGCGGACAGATTCTCTGAGGATGTTTACAACTTGCAGGTGAGGAAAGCTTACCAAGGGAGTTCAACACACAACAGCCAGTCGTTTATTCCCCTTTTCTTTCTGTGTAACGCGAGTCCATTTCATAAGATAATGGACTGGACATATGACGATTTGTCTTGACTTGTAGCCTATGTTTTTTGTAGTTATTGTCCTCTTCTTTAAAAAAAAATAAATAAATTAAAAAAAAAAAAAAAAAAAAAAAAAAAAAAAAATATATATATATATATATATATATATATATATATATATATATATATATGATTTATGATTTACCTACCTGGATTACTCTCATGTTGAGCCCAGTCTCCCGTGACAGCTGCTCTCTGATATGTCTGGTGGGTTTCGGAGTGGCGGCGAAAGCGGCTTTCAGCGTCTCCAGCTGCTTGGCTTTAATGGTGGTCCGAGGGCCACGTCGCTTCCCGACGGTGCTCTGCTCGTCGTTCTCGTTGATGGACGCGTCTTTGTCGGACAACTGTCCGCTCTCCGAGTCCTTCCCGTCGTCCTGCGGGTCCTGAGAGTCCGGAGACAGACTTGGGTCGCTGCACGTCGTTACTGTGGCGAGAATGGAAGAATGATAGAGTTAGCTTGATGACACAATATTCCAGACCAATAAATAAATAAATAAATAAAAAATACAGAATGAAATATTGAATGTATTTTGAAGAAAATGAACAGGACATCACCTGAAAGGAGGATCGTGTCCTTCCCGTTGTTGCTTTGATAGTCCTCCTTACAAACAAACTTGAACTCGTCCAGGATATACAGCTCCTCCCCGGTGGACAGCTGTTTGTTACACATCATGCAGGTGAAACAGTTCAGGTGAAACACTTTGCTTTTGGCTCTGCGGACCAGATCGCTGGGTAAAATGCCCTGCGAGCAGCCTCCACACTTAGTTCCAAATCTCCTGGTTAAAAAAGGAGAGAAATGTGTCAGTTTCTGTCGAAATGGACAAAGTCACAGACCAGGACTTTTCACACTCTGGTTTTAATTCAGCAGTAATCTGAAACTTATTTTACTGAGGTAAATAAGCGAAAAACCTTTTAAAGAAATTATTCGGTATTTTTACATGAAAAGTATAGGACATAGCTTGAAATAAGGAGCAACTTTACTTCCATAAATGCATGACAAATACAAAAACCACCGTGATAGTTAAGAATCATATTTATTTAGTTTCAAAACTGGAACACTTACTGGAACTAAATGAAATGAACCTAATAAATGCTCACAGAATAAACAAATAATCAAAGCAATGAATCTCAAGCAAAATTAGTATTTTTTTAAAACCAAGTTATGTATTTTAAACAGGAATATAAATGTAGGAATCTCAGTTTTTACTGGAATATTGACAGCAGGAGTATTTCTATTCTTTTCGGAATAAAACATTAAACCACAAATCCTTTGGTTGCTTACCTAAAGAAGTCATTCTTACAGTACAGTCTCCCATCTCGCGAGAAACACTTTTCTGTCAAGCTACATTTGCATTCGCAGCACTGGACACATTTGATGTGCCACGGTCTGTCCAAAACTTTCAGCAAGAACCTATCAAGAATAGGCTTCTCACAGTTGGTACACTGAAGCATCGTCTGGACCTTCTCCCAGTCCAGTTTGTGAGGAATGATGTCTTTTTTTGTGTGTCTTTTCTCCTCCAACGTCCCGGTCACCTCAATTCTGACGCGTTCAAGTGATAAGATCCAGCAGGTCCACCGCATCCAAATTCTTCTCAACTGATGTCACACTACATCACCATCATCCATGCGGGGTCTTTCCTTCCACGAGGCAACAATCCACATTTGAACGGGTCCAAATGACAGATAAAATGTACAGAAATGACCACCAGACAGCATTTCTGCACTAAAATAACTGATTGGACATCAGCGGGCCCGTTTAAATGATCCGAGCCTTGTCATTTCACGTCATGAGCACCGATGGCTTGACAAAGGCTACCAGTTTGTTGCGCTTAAATGAATTTTCGACATGTCCTCGGTGTCACTTCGAGAGAAAAGACGATGAAACGGAACGCGCTGCCTTGTTATTTGTGCGCTAAGTGTGAGAGGAAGGCTGAAATGCGCGCACCTTGTAAAGCTCAGCCTATTGCTTAATAAGAAACATGTGACGTCACGGCCAAGACAAGCCTATGAACAGTCTTTATTTTACTCCTCCACATATACTTCTGTAGTATGGGAATTAAGGATATGCTTCAGTGAAACAATATAAAATAGAGAATTTTTACTTTTAATTATTATTTTTTGCGTCCATGCATGTTGCACTTGCTTCTCTTTTGCAGTGATTTGATGCTAAAGATCATTTGATTGCTCTGTATTTATAAATTATAATGACAATACAGTTGAATCTAATAATGACAAAATATTTGCTGAACTCCGAAATGTTTAACTATAAAGAGATAATATCAAAATAGCAATAACAATGGGCTTTAGGCGTTCTTGTGCAAAAAAAAAAAAAAAAAAAAAAAAAGTCATAAAACTTCTGTCTTAGGAAAATCCCATCGACAGTCAGTGATGATGTCATGAACTTCCTTGGGAAAGGCCTGAGTGTAAGTAAGATTGAATCGGTGGCAGGTGACAAATTATCAGCAGGTCTATCCCTTCAGCAGAGCGAGAGGAGACTTTTCACATAGATTAATGTTGTGTCCCAGCATAATTCCTCATTTTTTTTGAAGGGACAAGAATCACTAATGGTTATAATCTGTGGCGATAGGCTGTCTTTTATAGATGCAATCGGATCATGTTCGTGCGCTGGGGACGGAGATAACACACTTCCTCACACAGGCTCCAGCTCTGGTAGTGTCTGATAGCCCAGGTCCTGACTGCTGGCCTGTTGTATAAATTATAGACCTGAAATAATAAATATTTCTGAAACTAAAACAAGAAAAAAAAAAAGGCTATTGTTTGGGTTTTGCGACGACATATTTCATTTTCTCTCCCTCCTTTCTTCCTTTCTTTGACCGGTATAGGCTACTTTCACTTCTGTATTCCCGACTTTAAAAGCCATAAAAAAAAAAAAAAAAGTCATCATATCATCGACATTTTTTTAAAAATAAAATCTCTGTCATTTTTTTTTTTAACTTCCAAATATTTTTAAAAATATATTTTCTCCTGATTTTCTTTATTTACTCAGCTTTCTTATTAATAGCATCATTTGAACCTTAGGTCAAAACAGAATTAAAATGTACCATATTGAATAGAAAATTACTAGATAAGAATAAAAAGAGACTAAATGTTTTTTGTATATTTTAAATTCACACAAATTAAAGTTCCATATTTCTTTTAATCATGAAAATGTATAGATGAGGGCAAACTCTGCAGTCACAATTCTTTTAGTTCCTGAACGTCACTTTAATGTGTCACTGTTGCTGATTTAAAGTGGCTCCTATCTTTAAGGAAAATCAGTACATATTTGTTTGGAAAGTCAAAATTCACAGTTGTAAATTTTGTAATATTTCCTCACTGACCAATGAATCAGTTGAATTTTGACAAAAGAGGTTCAGCACCAAACTTGGAGTTTTAGACTACAGTGCATTACAGAGTCACCTGTTCATGTACACTTCTTGTTTGCTGTTGGGAAGACAGGGAGGTGAATTTAAGAGGAAAACAGAAGAATGGATTCAAAGCTTTGACTTGAGACTAATAATAATCAGTGTTGTGTTTATGAACCTGAGCTCAGTGATCTGACTATAACAGCATGTGGCAATGAAAAAGCCAGAGGGGAAAAGCAGTCACCTCTAAGGTAAGCTGTATAAGTAAGCTGAATAGGAATCTCCTCTGTGACTTTTATATTTCATTGGGAGGTGCTGATTAGAGGCCCCCCCCCCCCCCCCCCCCCCCCCCCCGCCAATCCCCACTCCCCCAGACTAGAGGTTTCTGTATAGCTCTGAAATCTGGCAGGGTGTACACTGTTTATTTTGGAAAGAAAAAAGCGTGTCGTTAGTGTTTGTTAATTGCAGCTAATTGGCCCTAACGAGATGAACAAGGCCACCCACTGGGAGCAGTCATACAAATAGTTGGTAGAAAACAAAATTAATTACTAGATGGTAATTAAAGTCAATTAAAACTGATTAGGAAGTGGTAGAATGGGAAACTTACAGACATGGCAGTGAAAATATGGCATGAATAGTACTGTGGGTCTGCCAGCTTACAGAAAAGCGATGACTTCTCTTTAGGTTTTGTGTGCTCAGCGTTGTTCTAACATATGGCATCAAAATATACGAATAATAACTTACAAGACAAGTTTTAAAAATGAGACAAACCAAGTTTTTCTGCCTTTTCGATTATTTCATCAAGTTATAATTACATATGCAATTTTTATTTATTTAGTTAACCTGTTTGGTACTTTAACTAGAAAATTTATCTATGAGCAAAGTGCAAAGAAAGATAGATTTAAGAGCCCTTTTCATTCTAATTTGATTTTAGAAATAGTACATAACTATTGTCCATGGTCAGTCATGACGGATGACATGATTGTACAGTGCATAAGGGTTTAAATAGTATTGTAAAAATAATATTCAGAATGTATGAAACTGTTTGAATGAATGTATGAAAAAAGTTCACCTGTTAAAATCATGTATACAAAATATAGACCGTTGATGTTTGTGAGTTAAAATGACAGTAGTCCGTTAAAAACAATTTTTTTTTCAAATCTAATATCTTCTAAAATAGATGTATTTGATATTTAATTAATTTTGTTGACATATGAAAACCTCTCAAAATGGCAGCATAATGACAAAACAGAGGCCACATCCTCTAAATTAACAACAAAGAAAAAACTATCACCAAAACTTTTTAAAATACTTTGTAGATAAACCAAACCACATTGAGGATTCCTTATGTGGGGAAACACTGTTCTCTGTAACCAGCTTTTAACAAAAAATATTATTATTCATTCCTGGCAAACAAGTGCACCATCTGTATCTCCTCTGCTCTGAGCCAACTGACCTCAAAGCCTTGATATTTTTGAAGTTGGAAAGTAGAACAGCTTGACATGGCATTTGCAGCACAATGCACAACATGTAGCTCTTTGAATACCCTTGATAAGCTGCTATTTTGGTGGTAGGATGGAGAAATAGAAAAAAATTAAACAATAGTGCTCTGTGTATACTGTAAAACAACCATTTCCATCAAATTAAACTTAAGATATGAACATGAACTTACATAAGGCAAACATTGGTAAATATGTGGCTGCTAAACATAGAAAAATCTATCAGAAGATGAAACCTATGGAAAAAAAGGGAAAGTCATTGTGCTAAATGGATTAATCATTTAGTAATTTTATTCAATATGAACATGCTTTTATCAGCCTAAATAGTCTCCTCATCATTATAACTGTATTATAACAAACAAAATGGGTACAGGCCCCAAAAAGCAACAGCAATAAACCTCCTTAAATTTTGTATTGAGTTAATGTGAAAACTCACACGTGTTATCACAACTTTAAATGTTAGAAAAAGAAATCAATTCAGCTCCCGATGGGCATTTTATTCCTTAGAATATAGCTGCCACGATGAACAAGACATAAAGAAATCGTAACACAACAGTGGTGGTGGATGCAGAGAGCGGTGGGGTTACAGCTGCATCGTATTGTTGGCACGCTCATGTTCGACTGTGATATAGAGAGAAACCTGCCCCATATCAGAGGAGGGAGAGTGATCGGCCTAAGGGCCAGCTCGTAGAGAGGACCCAGGGGACAGGGTGCCCACGGCTCTGGTGATGATGGTGATTGATGCAGGCACAATTCAGACAGCCCAGACGCTGCAGCAAATTAAAAGGCTATTTTGTAAAGTTGTAAAAGAGCAGGATGGCACAGGGGAACGATGCGCCTCCACCACACCCCCCTTGATTCTTCTGTCATACCATCAGCTTCTGTTTGGTTTCCTTGGTGTCATCAGTCCCCCAGGGAGGAGGGCTATCACAAGGCTTTCATGCTCACTCGTACTGGATATATTGCTGATGCTGCATGAGCACATATGGGAGTGGCAATGAGTGTATGGTATGAGGGCAAATGGCCACTCATTGAAACTAATGTTATAATATTATACATAAGTAATATGTTTAAAACAGTATGTGGTATTTCACATTGTGCTCAATCTTGCTTTATTTCACATCTTCAAATTTCTTTCTTATTGTTAAATTCATTTTCTGAACTTTTAAGCTTAATCATCATGGGTCAATAAACTAAAATAAAATGGCAATATCAGTGGACATCATAGACATTCGTTAAGTATGAATATTCAATTATTATGACAACAAAATAAAATATATTTGTTCTTTATATGCCTTATTTCCTTATTTATACATGATTTAGAAACCATTTATTCGAAGTTGAAGTTAAATTAACCTGCCTGACCCCAGGATGCACTCATCGCAGGGTGTTTGTCCTGCCTGGGAGCGGTGTGTGTGGGGAAAGCAGATAGACGGACAGACTGTCAGGCTACAGGCTGAGCAGCCTTCGGGGCTCACATGCCTGAGGTCAAACCAGTGTCAAGTGGGGAGTGAGGCCAGCTGAGCTGCCGGGCCCAAGCATTGTGCTCATCAATGCAGCTGCTGTCAGTTATCATCCGTGTGGGGGGTGCAGGCTGCTCTGATGGAAAGGAGTGTGCCACTTTGGAAGTTAGAGGAAATGAATGGGAGACTGTTGGTGCTTGGGGGCTTATGGACTAATATGAGGGAAGGAGCTCTTCTCCAGGCAACATATGTAATGTCTCGGATAAACATTCACCAACAACTGTTTCTGATATGCTTCCACCATTCTGTCAAAGATAATCCAGATAATCAGAGCGATGGAAATGGAAATGATCTCATATCTTTATTAAAAATGACCACTCTGATGGAAAAAACTTTCATTCTGTGTGTTTCTGCTCTACTCATTATAGTCCCCTGGGTTTCATCTGTGATCTCAGCAAGGGGTAATATTGTTCAAGCTGCAGTATGAAGGCTTGATTCCCAGACCGAGCAGCACTAAGATATAATCAGCCCTTTTGCAGTGGGGTCACGACTCTCACTGGAATGGGTTGACCGGCCCATAGCAGCTTATCACCTGCTCCTGTGTTGCCCAGCTCAGCAGATGAATACTGACAACAAGGACCAGGGAGCCCACTGTATAAATCGATCGCTGCTCACACAGATACGTCCCACTAAGGGGACACCAAGGATGGGTACTGTGTACACTGTCAAGTCAATAGGAAAATATTAGCTAAACAGCTTAAAAGAGAGGGAGAGAACACAGACACTGCATGCATGAAAGGATGGATCTTGTGTCAGACACCCCAGTCTGTTTCCCTCGGTGCATCTGTCAGTCCCTGATCTCTGTGTTGTATGCAAGCAGGGGAGTCATAGATACTGCATTAGAATAAGAGGGGACTGCAGGAGTGCCTCAGAGGCCTGATGCAGCCGCCCACCCTTGTCTTCTCAGCTGGGCCTTCTCATGCTCTCCCCTTTCATTCCTGCAGCTCTGCGCGACTGGGCTTGTCCCAATGCACTAAACAGATGGGCGTCTCACAAAGGGCCGTGCTTCTCCGCAAGCTGGTGTACTACATGGCTGATTACACCCAAATACCGAACCCAGCATTGATACAGTGTCTCATGGTCACATTATGCAATGGGTGTGGACAATTGGAAGAAATCAAAAGACAATTTAGGTTGAAACCTCTACGTATTGTATACTGATATGGACATGTTGTATTAAATTAACACAAAAAAAAAAAACAGAAAAAAAATAAATATATATGTATATATATATATATATATATATATATATATATATATATATATATATATATATATATATATATATATATATATATATTTTTTTTTTTTTTTTTTTTTTCTATGTATGATTGATGTGAACAGATTTAGATTTGATCATTTTTCTTTCCCTGACAATCACATTTATAGTGCCTAGCATAACATAGAGCTTGTACCAGAATATGAGCTGACAATGAAGTTCAATTGAAATAAAATCAAGTACTACTATTTTTTTGGGTAGTAAAGAAACAGAAAAAGAAGTGAAGAAACATTGAAATGGCATTTTAAAAAAAAGAGCAAAGTATGGATAATATTTTTTAATCGATGAAAGACAAAAGTCAGTCCTAAATTTAGAGAAATCCTAATCAATGATTGGTCACTCATTATCACATTACGCTAAGTGGGATCACCATGATTGTAACTTTCTTCAACACTAATTACTAAGCAGTGCTATGCTTAAGAACTGCATGTATAAAATGCACGACATGTGACTTCTGGCTGAAAGTGAATTTGTTTCGGATGATTCTGTTGGTCTGTAAAGTAACAATCGTATGCATAAAGATACAAGGGACAGCCACAAACATACACACAAGTGCTTGATTCCCTGCAGGGGTTATGTGGAAGCAAGTTTTCCCTCTCTGTCATATGTGTGTGTGCCTGTTTGTGTATGGACATCTATTTCTCATCTAATGCTGTACAGAAGAGATAGAGAGGAACAGAGAGATAGGGAAGACTACATGCCTGTAGCCAGACTATAACCATTTTGCAACGATATAAAAAAAAAAAAAATACAAATCTGGGCTTCTTATCAGCAGCTGTGTCCTTTCCTTCCTCTCAGATTGCCCTCCCATCCCTGTCTGGCCTCCCAGATATGCTAATCACTATGTAAGAATATCCTGTTGGATAATTACCATGCATTACCCTGTGCTCATCTCCGGATTAATTCCTCATGTGCATAATCGCATTTGGGCTTCTTTTCCAATGCAATGTTAAAGGTGAAATGTGGGTAAATACAATTTACTCTGGTTGAACACTATTGTTTGGAATGTGTTGGCAGCTCTTACCTCCAGGACATTGTCTGCAAACTAAGATGGCTGAATGAAGAGGATTATCTCCTCAGTCATAAACTGTCTGGGCTGCTGGATCTTAGAGAGTTGTAATGCCACCACCCTAGGCTGTTTTCAGTGGTTGATATCCTTGTATTACCCTTTGTGTTTTGTTGGTTTTATATTCATTTGTGAGTTAATGATTGTACTGATCTCTTACATTGTCACAGCAAAAAACCCCAATTATGACACAAGTTAAACTTGATTTTTTGCTGCTTGCTCACCAGAAGATATGTTTGCATTTCCCAAGTTTTTCTTTACATTTTGTGTTCATAAGAAATTTTCAAAAGAAATTATTATATTTTCCAAACCAGACAAACAAATTTAGTATGCAGTTGTAATGTGTGTGGTTGCCGGACTGTTCAGTGCATTCTAGTCACATGATAAAACAACTGCAATCATCCCCTTTACTGATAGCCCCTCCCAAATGTTTATATCTCATTTGAATATATTGAGCGAGCCATCTGTAATCCATTTATCTACATCAAAAAGCAGTTAGATTTGCCCTCTCCTCCCACTGGCCCTGCTTCCATCCCAGTCGATACGTGCAAATTAAGACAGCTTTACACTCATTTGACGGTTTAGTGGGTAGACCTAAGAAAAGCAATGCATTTGAATACAGCAGTCCTGCAATAGGAGTGTTTGGATATTTAGATAAAATATTTCAAGATAGGTAGCTGTTCAGCTATATAATTTCATATGAAGAGGTCTTTGAATTATGAATATCTTGGCCTCAGGAAGTTTTAGTACAAGGCAACTTTAGTTTTTGATTACTGCTCCCAATAAACTATGTAACTGAATCTTTTATTATTTTCTTTTAGATTCTGGACATCTTTAAAACTGTCTTCCATCTGTGTTGCTTCAAGTTGTTCAGTTCTGCAACAGGCTCTGTAGACAGCCACATGCATGCCACATAGGAAGCTATTTTAATATGGGCCCCCAGACTACTGATGTCTACGTCTCTGTCTGCAGACCTCAGAGTGAAGTCCTGTTGTGGCAGTTGCACACATGACCCTTCTGAGCAAACCATAAAAGCACTATTACAAGAGTAATGACCAAATTTAACAGTTTCCTTCAGCACACCTGGGTTCCAGACGAGGTCTGTATATTTCCTCTGACAGTCCCAACATCTTGGTGCAGCCAGGCAGAACGTAACTGGCAAGGTCAATATCCCTAGAGAGCAAGGGAGGAGTAGTTTAAGGATGTGAGGCATTAGAGGGTTCTTATAGTATTTGTGGCTGTATAAAACCACAGGCATCAGAACAGAGGACAGGTAAAATAACTATGTTAGATAGCCAAGAGTATGTGCATGCAACTGCCACTTTAATATAATAATTTGAAATTTTTAATGCTTTTAGCACATAAACATATTGACACACCATTTACGTACATAGAGGTTGTGCATTTGTATATATATGTATATGTATATGTATATATGTATATATATACATATATATATATATATATATATATATATATATATATATATATATATATATATATATATGTATATATATATATTCCAAGCATACCCTTTGAATTTTAAACAGCATTAATGTCACAAAATAGTCCTTTCCTCAGATTACTTATTGGGATAAAAGATTTATTGGGATAAAACAACATACTAAATTAGCAGTGTGATAATGACAGCTTCAAAGAAATAGCACAAATAGCACATCAGACAACAGTATATGTTAGAATACATTATTTAGGTCACACTTGGTCCCTGTTTGGCCTGACAAAGTGCTACAGAGGGGCGGTAGGTGGTGAGAGTCGGTGGGAGAGCATAGAGAAAAGTGCTAATGGACTGACGTGGTGAAACAGCTGATCACATTTCTGAGTGTCAGCCATGCTCAGTGCTCCATGCCCCTTGACTATAACATATGCTCATGTAAAACACAGCTGTGGTACTCTCAGGAATTTATATATATATATATATATATATATATATATATATATATATATATATATATATATATATATATATATATATATATATATATATATATTTCCAGAAATGAGATCAGCCGGTTCCTCCCTGTTGGGAGCATGTAATAACACAACAGAATTGGTGTCTCACCCCATAAAAAGGCTGTCATTTTATTTTGTACCCGCACTACCATAAATGTTTTTTTTCTTTTTTTACATAATGTCAGATATTAACTTTTAACAGTGGGAAATGTGAAACTTCATTCTTGATTTCACATCTTTCACTGAAGATTTTTTTTCATTGTCTATTTTTTATAGAAATAACTACATTTTGTTTGATTGTTTTTTGGTCTGTTGTTTGTTTCATGCCTCTATCAAATATCAAATCAGAAGCACCTTTTGTTTCCCTCATATCAGTTTTCATGTGTCATAATCTATAAAGGATGTTTACTAGTTATTTAATTATCATCAAAAGACTAGATCAGATAAAAAAAAAAAGAAAAAGGTTTGCAACATGAGAAAGATTCATGTGCATGTTTAAGCCTACCCTTATGTATGCAATTGTAACACATGCCATGTCAATAATGCTATTTCAAAACAATTGATCAGTTGAAAGTCCCAGATACTCCTGAGACATGAGTGAGAATTAAAGGCAGAGAAAGGAAGATGGAGTGAAGAATCACCTCCTCACATATGACCCCAGAACTGTGAACAGCTCCTCACAAGCATTGCTCTACTCTCTGGAGTGGCTGACAAATGAAAGAAGCTTGCCACTCTGTTGCATCCCTCTATCATTTGTTGGGTTGATCCACTTTTTGGCATTTTATCCAAGGCTAACAGTACCTACGGATTACGGATCCCTTTGTTTTCCTCTTCAAACATGTGGCAAGTGATCAAGTATCCCTTAGCATTCTTCCAGAATGATACTGGATTTCCCAAGTGTGTAAAAAAAAATAAAAGATACACACTGACACTCTGCTGTTTTTGTTTTGTTTGTTTTTTGTTGTGGGGATGTTTGCTTTACTCTATTATTTTTCTTTTCGTAAGAAGAGGGAGGATCAATGACCATCACCTATTGCTGGAGACACAATCCTGTTTGTGTGACACTTATCCCCTCAGTGGAGAAGAAACAATAACTGAATAAATCCATTTCAGGGTCACAGCAGATTTGAAAAGAAAACCTTTTCTTGAGGTGTTTGGGTTGGATCCTCTGTGTTGTGTTGAGTATTGATTTTGTTTTTTTTCTGTCTCTTTAAGAGGTTGTCCTCTTTCACACAGAGAGGAGGTAAATCACTCATTCATGGTATCTCAGCTTTGTCTCTGAGAAAACATCAACCTGCTGCTCCTACTATGAGTAGTATCTAAGATTAGTTTTAAAAAATATGGTGGACTTCATCTCGAAAAGCTCATAAAACTGAAGTGAATGCACCCGATTTCAGTTGAAGCACAGGCATGGAAATGGATTATATATATATATATATATGTATATATATATATATATATATATATATATATATATATATATATATATATATATATATATATATATATATATATATATATATATATATATATATATATATATATATACACATATATACACAAACACACATATTTTTTTTTTTCTTTTTTTGACAAATGTGTGTGCCACAGCTGAAATGTCAGCTCGGCAGCAAATCAGATTTTTCACATGTGACAGACACAGAAACATCATTAGATCATTAATACTAAAGCATCAGTGGATAAACAGTCAGCTGCCTTTGTAGATGATGGATCTAGAGCTTTTTATTTTTTCATTTTAACATCTTTATTGACAACAATACAACTTATTTTTGTTAATTACAATTAAAAAAAAAAAAAAGAACAGAAAAGGACTCGCATTCACATTTAAGTTCACATTCGATTCACATTAAAATTATATTCACTTGGAATGTGGATGCTGTACACACATCTGTTAGGAGGAAAAAGATCTTAACTTATTTGGAACAGGATCTAGAGTATATTTTATATATACAAGTATATATTTATTTTGAACAACATATAGTCAATTTTGGGAATCAAAATGTTTACTGGGACACTTGGATATAAAAACAAGACATAAAAGCTTCTAAGACAGAGAATGGTGTTGTATGGCGGTAATAAAATAAAACTAGAATGTAAATTTAAATCAGCTGACAAACTTCTGTAAACTTCTGTCAGAATATGGTGGAGATCTGGGTGGAGAATTGTTTTTCCTCAGTAGAATTAGTCAAATCTGTTGGAAACAAACACTGCAAACCCTTCCTTGCTCTTATCTCTTGAAAATAAGTCTGTTTTCAGTTTATCATATTTTCTCTAAACAGTTTTTTTCCTTTACAAATATTGTATCATTTATACATTTAATAAAATAAAATTTGAAGGATAAGAATATTCAGCAAACTATAGACGTTTGTCTTATTACCTTAAAGCTTCATACACTGCTTTCTGCAAACTTTCGAAACTCAAAAACACCTTACTGGTTTGCTCATTTTTCTTATCTTTTCTATTTAAAAACTTGTTAGATTATCTAAAATGCAGTGAAAAAAAAAAAAAAAGATAAATTCTTCTTTGAAATGTGTTTAAGTGAAAGCAAAAAGTTGCATAGACTGAAAACAGTCAAGCTACTCAAGGTGTTGTGTATTTGTAATAAAATACTAAATGTTATATTTAACTACTGCAATTAACATGCTACCTGTTATGCCAAAGTTTATTATTTCACAAATCAAAGAGCTGTATGATCCAAAACCTCATGGTGATCCGGACCCTTCAGTTGTCAGCAAAATGTGCGCTTGTAATTTTGAATCAAGTGGTGTACAGCACTGCCAATATACTCACAGTCATCATAAAACTTTGTTGTTTCACAAACAATCTCAATGATAAGTGCAGCTGAAAAAAAAGGCTTGTACACTTTCAATAGAGATCTAATTGTTTAGGTCACATACTAAAGGGGTTTCTCTCTAATTGCATTATATTTTTCTTCCAACCTTTCAAGTGGGCATGTTGTTTCCTCGAGAGCTGACAAGCATCGACTTCAAGTGAAGAATAAATCAACCTGTGGAGGATGTGGAGCATTAATGAGCTGAGGGACATAGTACAGAAAGATGGAAAATGAGAACTGGGACCATCTGTCAGTAGTTGTGATGAATGGAAATGGACCTCTCTTCTTCTTTCCCTGTACTCCAGCATTTTTCACTGGTTTGGATGACATTTTTGTCATCAGTCATGTTTTGCACATTTGTAGCAAATAACTCCATCAGACTTTGCCAGCACCTGCCCGTTCAACAAAGAGAAATCTTGATGTTTCGCAGACAGCTGAGTGACAAGGATGACAAAACCAACCAGTGGCAGCAGAGGGAGAGAAAAAAAAGGATGGGAGAAAAAGAGGGAAGGATAAGAAAAGCCGGGACCGCTTTGAATATAAATTCCCCCGGGTAAAGACGTATCAGTCAATCTGGGGCTAATTCATGTCAGAGTGTGTATACTATCTCCTTGTGAGGCCAGCAGAAGGCAGATAAAATTCAAGTGGAACTGAGGTTTGTTGCACAAGTGGACAGATACAATACCAGTAATGAAAACAGGAATAATGCTGATGTGATACTCATTGGTATACATACTGATGCTGAGACTGACTAAGGTCTTATTTCTACCTTCATAATTGTAAAAGTTTACCTATTGTGCAAAGTAGCCAGAAAAATAAACATCCCATCAACATCAAGTTGTTGATACCAACTGTGAACTCCCAGTTTCATTTTGTTTAAATGGAACTAAACCTGGTATCTGTCATAATCCCAATTTTCAAATTCAAGATGTGCTTTGACTTAAAATTTCTGTTGAAAACACTATATAAAATGGTAGTAAATTAAAGAGTAAAAACAAGAGATTTCAGTAGAGGCACAATCCTTATTGTCCGCCGCAGCAGGCAGGTTTAAAAAACTGAGCAGATGGTGACGTTGAGGCTCTGTGTCGAGTGCATAATGTGCCCTTGGGCCTTTGGAAGCAATGTCTAAATTAATATGATTTGTCCACCTTTGATATTTAAGAGGATTATACCTTATACTCAAACACATGGTTGTGAATGGACTCAGATGAAAAGTGACACAGAGCAGAATAGAATTAGAGGCTCCTGAAGGACTTCTTCATTCATTGTTAACTTGTGGTTCTAATCCCTATTAGGATGTACAGGTCTAAGGGAGCTGGCCGTGGCTAAGGGGACATGTGCCCCCATTGTGTGCCTGATGGTTAATTGTGCTGTCATGGCAGGAGGAGGAGAAAGCAAATGGAAAGAGAATAAGGGATCAAGAAAATGCATAAAGCCCCCCTGCTTTTTATGGGTGTTAGTCAGGCTGTGCTCTGATTCTCCAGGGCGCAGGAGTACGGATTGCAGAGCGCAATCATTGGCTCCCTGGATGTGCATATAAGGTAGATCATGTATGTGTACACACATAAATTTGAAAACGGTATGCTGGCCCACCGAGGAAGAATGGAAAGCGTTATGGAAACATGAGTAAAACAGTCACCATGGAAGACTGATTTCATTCTTCAGAATTGTATCTGATTTCCAATCTCGTCTCATCATATAAGTACTTTCCACGTGTTTGTGAATGTACTTAACAATGGCTTTTATTATGGTTTAGACTGGTATATTTAATATTTTTTTATTAAAAAAAAAAAAAAAAAAAAAAATCTCAAGCCTGGACTCAGTCCAGTCGTCTCTCCCTTTATATGTTAGTATTTCACTGAACTTCACTAGACATCTGAACAAGAACTCAACAAATAAAACATCAAGTATCTTTAGAAGCTCAGTTGGTTTCTGGCTCAAGAGCCAAAAGCACATAGCACTTAAGAAACTGAAAACTTTGTGCTGACAAGTAGAATAAATAAAAACTGAACATAAAATAGACACTTTAAAGGAAAGTCATTTGAAAATTTGTGATTATTTGAGAACTAAAATTTAGCTTCTCCTCTTGGCAGTCATGTCTTAAGTTTGGCCTTGAGACTGGATTAATTCAGAATGATCCATGTAAGGTTTACTTTAAACTAGTGGCTGTTGGTGGCAGAGGCATATTTAAATATGTATAGATTTTACAGTTCTCTTCGAAAGCATGAGAAAAAAAACAAGAATTGAGCAAGCAACTTAGCATTAACTTAGCATCAATAAATGTATTATTTTTATAGGAATAGAAATATTTATACATTCAATACTAATGTGGTTTTACAACACATCTTATTGTTAGTTGTCCCATGTGCTTGGTGTTGCACTTTTTAAAAAAATAAAAATAAATTGTAATTTCTCTGTGAACAAACAACTTATGTGATTTTTTTCTTTGTAAGAAAAAAAACCTTGGTTTATACTCCACTTTCTCTGTGAGTTTGGGTATCATGCATGCATCTCATGTCAGGGCACAATTATTGCTGTTCTTCTAAATACCACCATCTCTATCATCATGCGCTTCCATCTAATGTCAAAGTGCACTGGTCTGACCCCAGCATGCTAAGAGAGATGTAGTAGCAATGTTAGCATGTAAATTAAGAGATGCTCAATTCAAGTGCCATTGAGAGACACCTAATCTTTCTGAAACATGCCCGCCACAGCAGCTGAGAGAGCATCTGGGAGTGGTATCCACAGCACAGGGGTCAACATCAGAGCTAATTCAAATAGGACTACATGCACAAAATGAAATGTATGCTCCTGTGACCATTTTGAAAGTCTGCTTTCCAAATTTTTCAAAAAGTATCATTTCACATCACACCCTGAATATTTTTGTTTTGTTAATATCAAGTCTTTTTCCTTCTCGTTTCTGTTTGCTCTCATAAAGAATTTTTAAAATAAATACAGAGGTAAGCACCAGTTATTTGAATTTGAAGTAGGACACAAACATTTAATTATTGTTGACCTTAATTAACACTTATAACAAATTATAATTACCAATTGTTCACCGGTAAAGTTGGCTAACAGGCAATTCAGGCCCTCAGCTTTTGTATTCCCAGCAATGACTGACACATTATATGTTGTCAGATACACTAATGCAATCATATCTAATATGTAGCATTGGGTTATTTTATCCATTATATTTTCAAATTCCCAAAAATGACAAACAACTTATTCACTAATATACTCATTAGATTTGATAAATATATTCATATAATAAAAAAGTTTTAAACTTATCTCTCAATACGATCCTGAGTTATTTTTTGTTGACTTCTTAAGCAGTTTCTGGGAAGATCTCAAACAGGAGGAAAATAAAATAAAGAAAAGATATTTTGACAGGAATGGAGATAAGTGGTGAAACATCATGGATTGTCATGAGGATAAGAGCAAACAAAACCAGTTGAGCAAACTTGGAGTAAGAACAGATTGAGGAAAATGGATAAGGTTGGCAGGCGAGCAGGCAGGAAACAACTGGGACACTGGAGCAATGGCTTGGCAGGAAGAATTCTGGACAAAGCAGAACAAAGTGGAAAAGATTTCACTGAACTCAACATAGGGACAAGACAAAATGAAAAAAAAAAAAAAAATGCTGTAGAAGCCTTACGTTACCACAGGAGTGAAAGCAACAATCTGGCAGAGTATGGTGATCAGACCAGAGCAGATATACTGAGGCAGAACTGAATGGTTGTTTTCAGCAGTGTTGAAAGCTGCTGCCAGAAACCAGAAGAACCACCAGCAAAAGAGGACCCCCCCCGACACATACACGCACACACACACGCACACACACACACACACACACACACACACACACACACACACACACACACACACACACACACACACACACACACACACACACACGACGGCAGGAATCAGCAGAGCCATGACATAGATGGATTGGAGATTGAGATTAATTCCTTCAAAATGAATATAGAATTTCCATTGTACGGTCTGCTGAATGATTACATAATTACACGCGAAGATCTATGTGCTGAAGGGTTGCTGGATCTCTCACAAGGTACAACATTTAACAGCATTAAACTGAATTAAGTTGCATTTGCATTGTGCTAATATACTTAATGGTTTATGATGCTAACAACCATTTTTTTGGTTGTTATCAAGCTTGCCACTCAACATCAGGAAGGAATCAACTTATGAGTACGTACACTGAGCTTGCCATACTTGTTTGTTTACCCATTATTTGAGGCAGACTGGACCTTGTAAATATGAATCAGAGCTGAAAAATGCTGTATAAACCACGTTTATGGATTTAACACTGTCTTAGAAATTGTCTGGGCTAAAATCTAAATATAAGTAGTAAAGTATGCTGTGCAGTTGCTTAGAAACTAGAAACTGACCTTTTATAAATACGAAAACTGATACGTTAATCTTTTCACATTTATAAAACTGTCAGCACTCTTGAAATAATCGGTTTGTGTGTTTCTGGCTCCTTTTTTTCCCCCACCTTAATGTGTGCAGCTTTTGTCAGAGGAGAATCATTTGTCCTGCTTGTTGTTTACACACTCAGTACAGAGGTCACTGTATGCTTTAAGCCAAGTTGAGTAACAATTCAGCCACAGCCTTTGTTCAGCAACCATTACAAGTTGTAATGAGAGATATTGTTGCTGCCATTTAATATACTGTATTTCTAAAAAAAAAATAAGTGGCATAATTGTAGTGGTTAGAGAAAATTATGACACTTGCAGTTGTGGGTAAATGCTCTGTAAACTGCCATTAGAAGAGGCTTTCTGCACAGCACAGTGAGCAGGTGGAGAGGCAACAAGCTTTAGACTCTGCAATCTACCATAATAACCCCTCCATTTAAGATACTACCCACCCCCCCACCATAACCCATTCTTCCATTTGATTGAAGTACTTTGACAGCTTCAGTCTACTTATGGTCTTATATTATTTATGTTCAAACTTTGCAGTGTGGGATTATAAATGTTTTTATATCATTCTTGAGAACAATTTTTATAATAAAATAAAGCAAAATTAATGTGTTAATTTTTTTAAAAAAGTAATAAGGGTCACACGAGTCTTTATTTTCAAAGGGTAAAAATGTCAGTATAGTTTCTCTAAAACATTATATTTAATCTTTGGAGTGAATTTTGCCATCTGCTGCAAAAATAAAACACAAACATTTATACAAACATTAGTTCTTGGCATGTGAACTGTACAAAGTTATCAGACTTTCTCTCATTAATAGCACAAGCTTTTCATTTCAAGAGTGTTGTCTTATTATGATCACTCACTTTGGGTTTGGTACAATTACAAAAATTACAGAAGCAAATTGGCACTCTGTCCTCGGGAGGGAAAAAGTGTTTAATGTGACAGTCTGGTATATTAGCATTTTCTCTCAACACTCATCCATGTGGAGAGTGGACAGCATGGCTTTCTGAGGTTATGAACTCTGGCTGGACCTGACATAGTAATGTTCATTACTCAGATGATGATAACTGATGTGGTAATGATCCACTTATGTTAGCCATGGAAGCCCTCTTCTTAATCATTGCATGAAATGAATACATGTCTAAATGCTTCTGCTTTCACTGGAGGAATTTTAAAGACAATACTCTATAGGAGACTGTCAGTTTAACTAATAATACAACCGTCATCTTTTTCACTATATAACTTTATTTTAATTTAAAAAAAAAAAAAAAAAACCCAGTATATTGTGCATGGCAATATGTCAGATGTGTTTTGTTTGTGTAAAAAGCTGTCATGCACTGGATCAGTCTATTGTTAGCATATGCTGCCCACCAGCTTTAGGAGCCATTGATCATCTCTGGACTTTATTTCAACTCACCTGCCTCCAGTTGCTGCAAATGTTCAGATGTTAGACATGCTTGTTTTCTAAGAAGTCTCTATGCTCATTTTTTTTTTCTTTTTGGTCAGATATTTCTGTTTGTCAAACAACACAAAACATATTCAAACATAAACAAGTTGTTCAGAGGGTGAAACTAAATATCTGCCCTGGGATTTTGTCCCAGACCAGCTCATACATAGTTATGTTGTTATGATGTGGTGGTTTGCTTTTTCCTTGGTTCTGGGTTCCTGTTTTATTTTGGTAGTATTTCCTGTTTGGTTCCCTTGTTTGTTTGTTTAGCTTTATTGATTTCCTGGTCATTGAGTTCACCTGCGTTCACTTAGTTAATTTGCTTCACCTGTTTCTTGTTTGGTTTTTCTGTGTATTTATACCCCTCGGTTTCAGTTGTGTTGGTTGGTTCATTGTCATTCTGTTAATTGTCACTTTGTTGCTCTGCCCTGCGAATAAACCTGAGTTCTGTAGACTGGCGCCCCGACTCCTGCATTTGGGTCCACCTCCCTCCAGCCACTGTAACATATGTAAACTATAAATCTTTGTGCTTCCTTCAGTGTGAATACCATGCACCTTCTTAAAACTACTAAAGTGATGTAGCAGGAATCAGCAAGAGTGAATACATTAAATAGTTTCAAAAACTGTCATTTGTTTAACTAAAAGGTCTCTAAACATAACCGTACAAACTCATCAGCCCACTGGGAAGATGCCCCGTTTGCCTTATTGGCACTCTGCCCCTGATATGAGGTAACTCTAAGACAGTAGGTTTTAGTCCACTTAAAATGTGTGTCTCTCTTCACATGGAGGAAATACATGACAGAAGGTGGCTAGAGTCTTTCAAGCCCAGATACTCAAAAAGAATTCATTTGAGTATAGTTACATAGTTTGGTCATTCTTGCAAAAGAATTGTTGCTTCAACAATAATTTAGGGCTTATTAATTTGGTCCAACAAGGGCCTCAGTCATGCCGGTTGTCAATGTATCCCTGCTCCAACACACCTGACTCAGTTAAAATGGATACAACCTATGAAGTTCTGTGTGTTGAAGCAGGGATACATTGAAAAGCTGCAGGACCAAATGGGTAGCACTGGTTTAAAAGATGGTTAAAAGAATAATTAAGCATGTTTATCAGAAAAGCTAATGATGATGCTAAACAGTTATATTTATTAAAAAAGATTTTTTTTTTTAAATGTTATTTTTTAAATCAGTTAAATTGGCATGTATTTAACAGATTAATAATTTCTTCATATGTGTTATCATGCTCTAGTTGAAGAATTTGAGCTGCTTTCATTGGTGTAGAAAATACCCCAAGGCCTGGAAAACAAGACAGAGTATCAGGGAAGAGTCTCCTTTGCTTGGTGTGGTTTGCAGTAAAAAGTCACGATGATGTGCTCCCTGAAGCAAGGGTTTGCTCAAATCACTAGATAGACTCTCTGGTTGTAATGACATTCAGAGCAAGATATCTAATAACTATGCTAATTATTAAACAAAAGAGAGCATTTTCCTCCGGTTGGGTTATCTCGGAAAGCTCTGTGATATCTAGAGCAGTGTGGTGATCTGGGATGTTAAACCAGAGACAAAAAAGACACTCGGAGTGAACTCAATGAGGAGCTCATGCTTTATCATTAGAGAAATACAGTCCATTACCCAAAGCTTAGAACACTGCAATTAACCCTGCAATCATTTATTTAGGCTCTATATGTACAGGCCTCATAATTAATCCCCTTATATGCAGTTAAGCAGCGGCTTCATCAACTAAGCCTGTCAAGAAGTTAGTGTGCCCCATCATATTGACCCCCACCTCCTTCAAGTCCTTTCATTTAGTCAGCTGAAATCCATCACCTCTATAGGAAATCTACCGCGTGTGTGATCTGTCGTTGTAAACTATGTTTGGGCCTGCGAAAAAAACAAAATACAAAAACAAAACAAACACACAAGAAGCTGAATAATCCTGAGATTTGCAAATCACCATAACACATTATTAAAACCTTTCGGGAGATAAAAATAAATCTTTGTGTGATGTGCGCAAGGCTTATAACCGTATCACTGAATGGCTGTGATCTTTCAGTACATTATTGAGGTTGCCTTTCCCCTGACATTTGGTTTCGGGAAAGCTTTGTTTATAATAGCAAGGCAGTGCCAAAATCACATTCTCTAATGTATTACTGCATGGGTATGGTGTCAAGCTATGGTGCTTAACTGGCCTTTTTGCAGATTGCACCAGGCAGTCACTGGAAACACTGAGCACATGATGATGCACTTACTGAAGAGTTGACTCAATAAATTTTCTTCTCTTTATTTGTTTATAATGTGTGGCCAACATCAAATTCAAATTAGAATATAGTTTATTTGTGTATGTTATTAGCCTTTTTTTTCCTCTGATAAACTGTTGAGATGTGCTCTCATTTAATTCATTTTTCATTATGCCACTAAGAATATGCTTTGGTTTTGTGATGGCACTCTGATGTAATGTGATCATGTGACCCGCCCGATCAGGTAATGTCCTACCGCCGTTCTGAACTAATATTGTGTGTCTGCAAATGCATGTTCATAAAGAAAGTGAGAGTATGTGCACTAAATGGTTATGTCACATTAAATGTGTGTAAGGATTGCTCTGCTAACAGGTTATATGCCCAATTTCATAACAGTTTGATTAGCTTGTCGGGTGAGAGCCTCTATTTATAATGAGCACCTGAGAGCTGAAATAGAGTAATCTGCAGCAAGTTTCATCATCCCAGTTTCATCAGTTGATGTAAAATCTGCATTTTTATGTGTAAAATAAATTAAACCCAACAGAAATTGAATCTGCAGTGCAAGCCATACTGCTCATTTAGCTGTTGTTTTTCTGTGTGTAAAGTATAATGAATCAGGCATAAAAAAAAAGCTAAAAAATATACATATAAATGGATAGGAAATAACTCTACCAGCCACTATAAAAATAATACAGTCATTAAGGAAGAAAAGAAAATCAATAACCAGATTTAATTAGCATGTAGACACAGCTTTTTTAATGGTTTCTGCTCAACTTGTGCCTGTAGGCTTACACAGGTACAGCGCCATTTCACAGATGACTAGAGAACTACATATATACAGTGGGAATGAATTAGTATCTGCAAGTTGAACCACTGCTTAACTTTAGGATCATTATTACATATTATTTACGGGATGTCTTATAAAAGTTATTCAAGAGCTGCTGCAGGAGTAGAAAGTTTAAAAACAGCATTTTGTCAACAATCTTAACCATCATGTGTGGATCATGTTATGTTGCTGTGTGTTTCTTTTTTTAATTTAAAACAGGATTTTTTTTTCCAGTGAGAATTTCTATTTACTGCTTTTGATATTTAATAAAACACAACCCAAACATGAAATGACTATTTATGGAAACATTTTTAAAAGCATTTCCTGCATAGTTATTAATCAAGACATTAACAGAGTAGTCTTTTAGTCCCCCCTGGTTAACATATTAAAAAAGGCATTAAAGTTTAATATTCAATTATAAAAAAAAAAAAAAAAAAAAAAAAAAAAAAGATCCCATGTGAATTATTTATGAGGTAAAATGATTGAAATACTGTCTTTCTTTCAGATATCTTCTCAAGCAAAACTCTTTAAATCTTTTTTTTTTCTTTTGGTTATTTATTGACAATAAAACAGAACTAAACAGTCCGATTTTATCCTATGAAAAGGTTTTCTTGGCCAATTGCAGAGGAAAGACAAGTGCTCAGCAGCCTGTACTTGATGCTAACGATTTAAATGTAGAGCGCTTGACAAATGAACTTGAACTTCAAACCAACAATGAAGTTATTAATGTTTAATTACCTGCTCAGCTCAATCTAGTTAAAGTGATTCAGCCTATTTGTTCATGTTTCTGATCACCATCACTTGATGTAAGACTCCTTCTATGCTTCAGAGATTTGAGAAACATTACAGCTTTTTTGATAAGTTTATCAAAAGTATTATATATAATATTGGATCACAGAATTGCTTCTTTGACTTCTTAATTTACAGTAATATTTTAAATTGTTGCTGGATTCTGAAGAGTGACGTTCGTAGTTTTGGATTTTTTGTAATCAGCAATTTTAAGTTAAGGCTTGATGTTTCTTTTTATATTTTTATGAATGCAAAATGATTTTTTTCTGGGGAACTCAAACAACTGTTGGTTGTTAACTTACCATTGCTTGCATTGTGCTTTGTGTAACCAAATTAGACCTTGTAACATTTCACTTTTCTAGGGATCCCTAAATTGTGAAATCAGTGACGGCTTCTAATTATTATGCTTCATTGTGCTGTACTGAAATGTAGGAAGGAGGAGTGACCACAGTGACTGAAATCGATGTTAGCCACACAGCCTTCAATTCCACAGCAGAAAGGGGATCTATTATGGAAAAATCATGATTTATGTCAGGTTGAGCAAAGGATGGAGGTACAAGCCAATAATGATAAATGCCCCATGCTTGTCTGTCCCCCGCCCCCCCCCCCCCCCCCCCCCCCCCCCCCACACACACACACACACACAACTGTTTGACCAGAGCTGAAATCTGCTGGAACTCCTTCTCTCTGTCTCATCATTGCACAACACCTTCATCGGTCTCTCTTTTTGTCTTTTTTATCAGATGCAGTTCTCTCATGTTTGTTTTGTCGCACGTTTGCTGCTGACTTTCCTGTGTGTTTTGTCTATGTGGATATTCTGCTGGCCATGATGGATCCCAATGACCCAGCGCTTTAGGGAGCACAGACTGAGGCAGTCACCTTTAAGCTGTGGCTGAGCAATCTGTCTTTGTCAGACATCTCTCTCACATGCAACACGGGCCAGACAGTGAAGTAGTAGAAAAGAGGACAATGAAGAACATGAGTGTCTGTGGTGTACAGAAGGTTTAAAAAGGAAAGACAAAAAGAAGGCTGGAAAAAAAAAAAGAAAAGTACATTAATTTTACACCACTGTTAAAAGTTGCGAAAATCTGGATTTTTTTTTTTGTTGTTTTTTAAAAAAAATATATTTCTGAAGTTAGCAACAATTTGATTTTGCTTCAGTCAATATTGATTCATGTACCTATAAAAGAGGCTCCAAATTGCAGCATTATTGGTTATCACTGAAAAATTAGCATTAGACTAATCATCAATCCCCGGTGACCCAGGGTATGCTGACCTTCGACCTTTGTTTATGTTTTCTTCAGCAGTCAGAATCCAGTCAAGAAAGCTGATAAGTGTTGCGCTGAATGACTGAAGCGTGAGGGAACGATTGCCGATAAGTATTAACCCTGTTCTTGACATCTCCACTCGCAGACCTCACCACTCAGCCTTGTCTTATTAACATAATAACAGAAGCAGGCTGAGTCAGTGAAGAAAGTCACAGTTGCATGTTGAAGATAACTTTGCAGTTAACTGCTTACACATTCAGCAAGTGTCTGTAGAGGCTGAATCATTGGATCCTTTTCACTGTATGGTAGCAGGAGGGCACAAGGCACCTAGTGTGTAATTGATGGAGACAGATAGCAGTCAGATGTGATTAGTTCCAGCTTAGTAAGCAGTCCATCGCTGGCATGGCTGACAGAAGAGAACAGAGGGGTGCAAAGACAGCAGTAAAAAGTATCTGCTCTAGCTGTTTGGCAATGGTACTGTCTGGATTTTATAATGTCCACAGAAGTCCCAAAACAGCTTTCTTAATTATTACATTAAAAACAAAAATCAGACTATTTCTGTTAAAATTTTGGTTTTACAATTTAAAGTTCCAGATAGAGTGAAAGGTTACTCACAGAGTCTTTTGCATTTTGCTCTTCGATATTTGCTTCCATTTGCAACATTTTGTTGACATTGGTGTTATGATTTTGTGCATGTGATCATAATATATATAATAATATAAATAAAACAACTTTTTAAAAAATGCATTATTTATTTATTCTTTTTTGTATGTTGACATAAAAATGTGCTGTTGACAGCACAATAAATTTTGTAATTAATATGCTGTGCTGCATGAACGGACTCCCATTCTGGCTGTGTGTTTGCTATGTGGTGCACAAATACCTCTCTTCTTTTAAGCTCCTGGCAAACAAGATTGTCAGCTGCATAATAACATATTGAATAGATAGGCTATGATAAAGCAATACAAATATGCACTGGGTTGCAGCGGGGGAAAAAAAAACAGATGTGATATAGCAGCCACCTTCTTTAAGGTTAAAAAAGTGCCTGTTCTGATAATCATGTTCATCGAAGAGGACGGAGCAAAGGCAGAAGAACTCGTGCACAAACAGCTAACAAAATGTTTCTGCTGCAGGAACATGATCTAAATACTAATCAAACATCATTTACAGCTGGCTTTATTTGAGGCTCCTGAGAGACTGTCCTGTCCCGCTTCTTTGCCATGGTAACCAGGGATTCATTTCAGAGGTGTCATGCTGCATTATCATCTCACCAGCTCATCCACTCCCCTCCGCCCTCTGGCTCAGACGCTTTTGTGCCCTCTCTGTTCAGAGCCCTCAATCTCAAACCTGCCTTGCATCCTGAAAGTAAAACATCTCCAATCTTGATCCAGATAATACATAGATGTGATTTGTGTACTTCGCATGCATGCAAACACCAGCTTGTGCACACATACTGGATGCAGATGCCAAAGAAATTCCACTTGCTTGGGCACATATGTTTCGTCTTATTAAAATAGACCATGTATTACCTGCACATTTTTAAGGTATTATATATCTGGAAGGTGCCTGAGTGAAACAGCTTTCTTGTCCTATTCAAAAGCTGCCTGACTCTCCTAATATATTTTTTACAAAAATTATCCTCACTGTCTTTTAAGCATTTAAAATTCATTCAATGTATTTCCGCTCATTATTTCTTTCATACATCTCTCTTCTCTGCATGCTTTGAATAAAATAGGAGATACAGTAAGGCTAAATACCAGTGTAATAGCAGTATTAAGTCTGTTTTTTCTTATTTTACAAGTGTTTCGTTCTCTGTTTATCATCATTTATTAACAGGATGCATCCACTTAAGCTGCTTTAACATTAACATTACACCATTTATATTTATTCATCAAGATTTTACAACTAAAAAAATCCCTTCCATTTCCATTCCATCCATTTTTTTATGAGGGACAAGAAATGCTGCTTTGCTGGCTCCTACTGGTCAATTATCCAGCAGCAACTTTCAGCAGAAGGACAAGTAGAGTTACAATTATCTTTTTTTTTTCAATTTTAAATTTCCTTGTGGAATTTGTTGTTGTACTCCTTCATAAAAAATAATTTATGAAGGAGTACTCTTCATAAATTATGAAGAGTACTGGACGTGTCCAGTACTCTCATAAAGTGAGAGACTGGACGTGTCATCCAATCCAAACATTTTTATGTTTACATGAGTCTTAGTGGTTCATTGCAGAAGCTCAGACCCCCTGCATATCCTGGAGAGAGAGATTTGGCATCTTGCCACATCAAGCACTACCAGAGGCGTGCCAAGGGTTTACCCTTTGTTTTGTGCAAAATGGCTTCCTCAGGCTGCAGTTAATAACAAAGACAGTGAGCCCTGTCTGTGTGACATGACATGGCTGCCTGCCTGCCTTTCATGGGACAGTTAAAAGAACTGTTTGGGCGACAAACTGGGAAATGTTCTGACATGAAAACTACCACTAAATGATTGAAGTGAGAGAGAAACACTTATGTTATTTTTGCATAAAATTAAAAGCAAGTGGATGAGTTTAAAAAAAAAGAAAAAAGAAAGAAACGGTAATTTCTGGTGTTAACAGGCAAAGATACTGAAAAGATATTATCCATATACTGTAGACACTGGATCGCTACAGGGAACGTAGGTCACAGGTGAGGGCTGAACTGTTGGGGGATCAACCAACACCGGCACCAATCTTCATTTCTCCTGCACTCGATTCAATCTTAAAGGTGAAGCAGCTTAAACTTGCCCTGGTTCCATTATTGGCTTGCTGTTTCTCCTTCTACTCAGGCATAATGGCTTATTAATCAGATTAAAATATAAATAAATCAAGCCCCAGGGATGGAGAACTGTCTGTCAATCTCAGCTAAAAACACAGTGGTAAAAAAAAAGAAAAAAAAGAGAAAGAAAGAAGCCTCAGGGTGAACCATCAAAGCCGTGATAAATCTGATTAAGCTACAAATATAAAACAGCAACCAACAGAGAGGAAAATTCTACTTTTTTTCCTAAATCAAAAGCGATGAAAGAACCTTGACTAATCTGCTATGTGCCAAGTCTGGTTATGGGAAATAGTTATTCAACACATCATGTTATAGTGTGAACCAGCCACAGCCTGCCACTACTGCACTGTGGGAGTATTAAATGTTGAAGATGATCTTCATGATGGACTGGATGCACAACTGACTCTTCTTGAGCAGCTGACTTGGTAGTACGCTGCCACCCACTGGCCCCATATAAAACACACTTTTCTTTGAAAACAATAGAAACAACACAAAAGAGCGCCAATCAGGCCAAGTAAAATAATTGTAGCATCAATAATAAAAAATAATTAGCAAAGCTTCACCAATAAGCCACAATGAAAGAATTGTAAATGATGCCAATTTTTTTTTTAATCCTTTTAGTCTTTTTTTTTTTTTTTTTTAAACGTACCATTGTGGTGTGTGACATACTACTGTATAGTCTTATTTGATTTGATCTTGAAATACACATGCACATGCATGTAGCATAAACGGCAGCAATTACAAAACAATTGCTGTGAAACTTGTATTTTTTTCTTTCCGCGCTTCAGTATGTACCTTACCTACTCCTCAGTGGCATTCTGCAGATCTGTGACAGTGGACATGGGACTGCTCAGTCAGTGATAAGCATGCGAATTACAGAGAACAACTTAATACATGAGTAGATCCTGAGTTACAGGCCCCTTCTTGGGCTGGACAAGCAAATTTGCATTTTAATAGCTCGAGCTGCTCGGTGTCCCCTGCATCAGAGTGAAAGCTCAGCTGAAATTATGGGTGACTGCCTCCAAATGATCCACTGAGACAAACCCAGCTCCCACATAAACACAGACACAAGCAAACAAACAAAAAAAAAAAAAAAGGACAGGTTGAATTCACTTTATTTATGACAAATACATTTATTCGCTATAAATCACTATAATGCAAATTAGACCAGAGGAGCAAACTTTTGGAGTAATCTAATGACATAAAGTGTTGTGGTCTGTCCTTAGAGAAGGCTTGATGTTTCTGTCATTAAACGAAAAAGGATTTTTGTAGAACTGTACATAAATTAGACTTTGAGTAACATTTTTTTGTTTGTTTTTTTTAAATGTGGGGTGTTTTCCTCATTTATTATTTGTTCTATGAAAACAGCTTTAAGTCCATCTCTAAATGAATTTCATTAATCTACTGATGTTGTACTGGATATTAACTATCTCATGCACCCCACCATTGCAACTTTTACTATATCTTTATCACTCCTTGATGTTGAAGGATTATTGTGAGGTTATATGATTCTGCTTTAATGTATGATATAAGTTTTTTAAAGTAGTTGCATTAGAGTAGTCTGAGCAAGACAAAAGATTGAGAGTATGAACTTTACCTGGCTGGTATGATTAAAGTCCTGTGTTACTATGCTGCCATCTAGTTGTAAGAAACGGTGTGTACTTGCCAGAACATTATTCTGAATATTCATTGTTTAAGTCACTTACAGTTATATGAGGGCATCTGCAGCTGCTTCTTCTCCTTGGTCACTTTACCCACAAAAACAAATATATACATCGCTGGTTGTGAATATTTGTCTTTTTACAACAAACATGAAACGTCAATAAGGCTCGATAAGCTG
This sequence comes from Telmatherina bonti, assembly GCF_933228915.1. Lineage (NCBI taxonomy): Eukaryota > Metazoa > Chordata > Actinopteri > Atheriniformes > Telmatherinidae > Telmatherina > Telmatherina bonti. The sequence goes on along the minus strand of NC_136628.1, from coordinate 26,763,611 downwards.
AACTGTTATTTTCAATAACAGCAACACTATGATATATTAATGTCTGAAGCAGCAGTTTTTCAAGTGTTTGTTTCTGTAAACAAAAGAAATTCACTCAACAACGAGTCCATGACAATACTTTAAACAACTGTTCATTTTATTATCATTCAGGGAATTATAGATGCTTGAAGTGATTTGTTTCCTGGGTGGTTGCAGCAGCTGTGATGCTGAAAGGAATTAAAGTATACAGGAAATGCACAGAGGAGATGAATTTTATCTACCATTTCAATGCACACCACAACTTTATAACAATCATCTGTTGTATGGTTATATATACTTAACACACTGCATGATCGAAATCACTTTGTAACATAATCAGTGTGATGTTTGACAGCATCATGTTGAGATATAGTGTCATATCTTCACTAGATTTCTCAGGTATTATTCCATTGTCTGCTAATGACAAGGTGCAACTGGAACGGATAAACATGTTGCTACTGGTCCTTTGAGGCTTTTTACAATAAGTTCTACTGTCTGAAATGGAAATAAAATCTCAGGAGTCCAATGAGGCTTTATGCATTTAGAACCACACATCAGCTTGTGGGAACTTATTTGATAAATGTCAATGACTTTACATGATCAAAAAATCCGAACAAGGGGGTGAAGTGCTGCTTCAAGCCAGGAAATATAAGATGAGGGTTGAACCAAAGATGACATTTTTACAAACATTTTCACATGTGATTCTTTCAGGTTATAGTCAGTCGTGAGGCACTCATGTTGGACGGGCAGTTTATTTACAAATAGCATTTCCATACACACACAAAGAAAAGAAAGAAAAGATGGAATATTTCTTTTAAAGAATGCTGGATGATCAGGGAATTCTCCAACTGGTCATAATAATCAGAACACGATTTCTCTCAGTCTCTACAGACCACTTGCTTAGGCCATCAAGAAGTACTCGGAAACATACAATCACCAATGGTCAGCAACGTCTTACTTTATAAAAATATCACCACGGTGTTACACAGATTCACAGATTGACCGTGGAAAGAAAGGCGTATTTACACTGATACAAACAGAGGGGGGGAAATGAAAGTAAAAGAAAATGGGAACAAAAAGAGGTTGCAGGGAAAGATGAGCAGTGCAGTGAGGGTCCCAAAAGGCAAAGCTCGAGCAGTTCTTTCTTTAAGGTCTTTAAATGGACACCTCTTAATCTTTTTCATATGTCCTGTAAAGACAAACAATCAATTAGACACAGCATAATAACGAGCAAGGGTGATTGAGAGGTGCAAATTTACTTTCTCAGTCATTTGAATAAGTTTAAATGTTCTTCCAAGTGTTTCAATGGAAACTAGGTTGCAGTACAAATACATGTAACAAAAAGGAATTAATTATGACGACAGGTTTGTGTCGAGTTATGTGTGCCCATACCAGGGATCATGCAAAAAAAAAATGTTTGCACATGACAACTACAAGAGTAAACTCACATATACAGCATACATATATTGCTACAGAGAACAAGCCAACAGAGAAGTTTACAAAGTAGGAGTTTGTTCTTTTTTTCTTTTTAATTATCTTTGTTAAAACAAACACGTTCCTTTTCCCTCTCATAACATGCTGCATTGCTCTGTCAACATTACTTATTTGTTCTCAAACAGTGGCTCTGTAGCCCTACTAACAGTCTGTATATACAAAACACACGTTTTACATAATTGAAGCAGGTTTGAAGCACCCGTTTGAATGATCAGTGACATCTCACCTCAGTATTTCTGCAGTACAGCCAAAGTGGGAATACTGACAGGGTTTAGTATCTACAACGAGCCTGCCAGTGCTAAAGAAGCAGAGAAAAGGAGAATAATAGACAGAGAAAACTTACACAAACCGTGTCACTATAAGAACATCTGGCAAATGGTGGTTTGTGCTACTGTTCATTTAATGTCTAGATCTGTGACCTCAGAGGAAATAATATACAAGTAGTACAAAAAAAAAGTAAATATTCTCTATACAATTTAATCTCAAATTTATCAAAATATATATTAACTAAAATATACATTAACTAACAAGTAGAGTATAGCACACAGAATGCATATAACAGGGGTAGGGGATACCACAGTGGAAACAATGCAAGTCCAAGATTTCTGTTTCTGTCCTCCAAGTGGGTGAAGCATGAAAATCCTGCATGCAGGAGACTGATGATGGTGGGGGAAGATGAGGTGGAATGTGCCCTCTGCTGGTGAAATGCGAGATGGCGATGGGATGGCAGCCAGATGGGAGAGGATCAGGACAGCACACTGGTGTTCTGTGAATCCACGTCTTGCATGTTCATGACATCTGTACTTACTCCACTCTCGTATATAGGGTTGTCAAAAGCTGACTCTTCTGTCATGTTGTCATATGGCGGCGAGGATGCTGGCATTCTGACAGACTTTCCTTGAAGTCTGAGCAAGGAGTGCAGAAACATGAAACATCCCGTAAAGCCTCTTTTGATTGCAAACGAAGATATATAAAGTTGAAAGGTATTACTTACTTTGTAAAGTAGACATAGATCCCCAAAACAACCACCAAGACGACTGCAGTTGGGATAAAAACTGCAAGGGTAATATTGGTTCCCTCCAAGCCGTTATCCATATTTACAACTGCCGGGGAGGACACATGAGCAGTCGCATTATTTTGGTGAAATGTAAAAATGAAAGGAAGATTGCTATAATTTGTTGTGCCATGTTTTGACAAATGACTTACCATCAAGCCTGCGTTCATTCACAAACTGTGTTGAAGATGCTACAAAGACATGATTGCAGTTTAGTCAAAGAGTTTTATAACACAAAGACCCAGTCTATGCATCACACTTGCACAGTTGCAAACAACATCAAAATCCAACTAGCATAGTATTGTTCAGGTTGCATTGTATTTCCAAGCACTTTCAGACAAAGCTAAGTTTTAATTTAATCTCTTTTCTTTTTACCTTTGCAAGCCGGAGGAGTGCTATTCCACTGTGACGGGTGTCCAGGGACACAGTAGATGGTGGCCCCACCCTGGAGCTCATAGCCAGTACGGCAAGAGAAGGTCAAAATCTCTCCTGCTTGATAAAAGGCCTTTTCAGAGCTCTGCAGACTGCTGGAAGCAGCACCAGGATTCCTGCACGGCTCATACTTCTCAGCTGAGGGACAGGAAGTTTTCACACAATCTCACATCATTTTCAGATTTAGACACACTGACAACATGGTGCAATTTAGTATTTTCACTCAACATCATGTAGGAACAACGTGGTTTAAAAGAAAACAACAGTCAACCATACATTTGATAAAGAGTGTGAGTATAAGAAAAAAAACCATGTGGGCGCATATACTATGTGTAGTTTAGGTTTGCCAAACTTACGGACACACTTGGGGAGCCTGTCGCTCCATTTGGGGATGGCTGAATCTCGGTTGTAGCAGGTGAGGAGACCAGTGCCAGACAGGATGTAGCCTTTATTACAGATAAACTGTACAGTTGATCCCACAGCGAAGCGGTTGCCTGTGATCACTTTGCGACTGTGCTCAACATTTCCAGGATCTCGACATGTCATAACTGGTGAAGCACCGGAAGATAAAAAAATAAAAAGATTTTCTTCACATTCTCCAGTGGTGAATAACAGAAAAACAGCAACGAGAAAGTATCAAACGCTTACCATGGTATATCTTATACATGTTTCCTCTTGAATAGCAGTAAATTACTAAATTCTCAAAGTCTTAAGGATGCAGCTTAATGCCACAAAAGTCTACTCAAAATGCCAAAAAGGAGGTTTAAAGGAGCGTTTAACCACTTTAACTATCAAAAAGTCATAGACCTTGCCCAAAAAAACAAAAAAAAAAAAACTAAAAAAAAAAAAAATAGAAGAACTTTAAGTTAAGCTCTCAATAAAATTTTGTTAAAATAAATAAATAAATAAATAAATCTGGTCCTTTAAGCTAAATTTCAAGCTAAATTTCACGATTCATGCTAAGCTTTGCAATCCCAACTTACCTTCTTTTTATTCAGTAGATGAGTTAAAATCTCTGCTAAACATCATTGTTTCACTAAAAACACGAAATGTTTAATAATTATTAGATAAATATATTTTTTTCTTATTACCAGAATTGGAAATATTTAAATTTTAAGAGTAATCTTCTCTCTTTACAAACAATAAAGTTCTTTCAGATGTTGTTTGGATGTAAAAAGTCTATATATCAAGTAAATATAGTTTTTGAGAATCAAAAGAAAAATATGATAATATAAAGTACTTTTGGGCTACACAGTGGCATAGTGGTTAGCACTGTGGCCTCACAGCAAGACGGTTGCTGCTTCGATCCTTTCTGTGTGGAGTTTGCATGTGTTTGTATGCGTTCTCTCTGGAAACTCCAGCTTCCTCCCACTGTCATGCATGTAAGGGTAAATAGGTTACTGTAAAAATTGACCATAGTGAGCGTGAGTCGTTGTTTGTCTCTGTGTGTCCCTGCAATGGTTTGGCGAGCTGTCCAGGGTGTACCCCGCCCAAAGACTGCTGGGATAGGCTCCAGCCTCCCCTCGATCCTTCATCAGACTAAGCTGTTAGGATTGTTAGGTTAATGAATGAATAATAAAGCACTTTTAAAATGTAATTATTACTACTTATGAGCTACTTTTATTAGACTGCCTATTTATCTGACTTCTTTCTTATAAGTTTACTCTGATTGATTTTGGTATGTATAACATTACGCAATTTAAAATAAAAAATTTTTAGTCCTACATATATATGTTTAAAGGATGGGCATCAATTTAGTAATACAAATAAAAATGTAAAAGTTTATTGATTTGAACATTTCTAGGAAAATTTTGCATTAAGTTGCATTAGTGTAAATGTGATTCTTTAAAGAGCTAAAAACAAATAATAGAGCCAATGGAAATTAGAAACATGACTTTCTCATTATCCCATTTATCAGAGGCAAATTCATATTTTTTTGAGTAATTTAGACTGTTATTTACTACATTAAGACTTCATAAAATGAAAATAGATAATTGTTTATAAAAGCCTTAGAAAAGCTTTGAACATGTTTAACTGTGTAGATTTTCCCCTAATATTATTATTTTTATTTTATTATTTTTATAAGACATTTTGCAAGACTAATAACAAATTGATGAGAAATTATAAAATTATTTAAAAAAATTGTGTACATTAGTGTATAATTATATTATGCAAATCTACTTCAGGATAATACACTTAAAAAGCCACTGCTAAAAAAGTATGTGGAGATTTCAGATTGGTTATGAATAAAACAGATTTTACATTTTATTTTTTTCAGAAAAAGTTGAAATGTAGTGATGCTGTCAATAGGAAACTTTGAATATGTGATAACAAATCTATGTCTCTATGATCAGGTAGGTTTTACTGTGCTACATATTTTTCCTTCTTGATGAAAACTAACATTAGTGCAGGTCAATCAATAAAAACTTTTAAGATGTGCAACTTTGAATTATAACACTTACTGCAGCTAACCTTATTACAACCACCAGGACTGTTCATTTAAACATCACAAACCCATTAAAAAAAGAAGAAAGTCAGTATTTCAGACTGGCATTATGAATTGTTGTATTTGATTGGTGAAGTAATTTGGAAAGTTGTCCAGCAGAGGGAGCTCCAGCATCAACTTGGTCTGCATGATTTTGTGTCGTTTCAATAGAAAAATGGAGAAACTAGCAAGACAAGCTGTCCAGTAATTATAATCATAATATGAAATATATTTTCAGTTTCACATTGTAAATGGCAGAATAAGGGACAAAGATAAGGTCATTTTTAAACACAAATATACATAACTGCAAAACTGACATATGTCCTGCTGTTATGTTAATGAGGAAGTGGAGATGCCGCATAAAAATGCGTTTAGGTGTTCACATTCCCCTTCATCATTGCAATGAACTTCATCATCACTGACACAGATTAGAATACAAGAAGAAATAAATTGCAAGTTTATCTATTTATTGTTGTTGATTAGCCACAAAAAGGCTGTTGTGTGTACTGGCTGAGTTCTGACATCATGATCATTTGGCACAAGAGACATTTCAAAACTTTCCGAGTCTGAAAAGTTTGCATAACTTGTGTGAAAGAAGGTTTACATCACCTAATCTAACCGCCTCACTGCCCATCAATGTTGAGGGCATAATGAGGTCTCACTCTCTCACACACTCTATGAACGAAAATCTGAACAAAATACTTCCTCTTACCTTCTTCACATTTTGGCACATCACCACTCCAGGAGAGATCCCACTGACACATGAGGATCTCTGAGCCCACCAGTGTATATCCAGGGTAGCACTGGTAGGTGACGACTGTGCCGTGGATGAGGTCAGGGTGTGAGGTGCTCTTCCAACCATTGGGAATTTCTGGCAGTTCTGGGCAAGTGTCATTCCTTGGCACCTCTTTTGGCAAAAAACAGTTGCATTGTGTTAGCAGAAGCAAAAATTGCAAATGGGAAATTAAGAATTACAAAAACATGAGCCTGACCAGGCAAGACAATGGTGCAAGAAGTACAGATATATTTCCACGTTTTATATATATATATATATATATATTTTTTTTTTATGTAAAATCCAGAAATAAAATCATCATTCTTATAGCAGCTGGACTGTAAATGTTATGTTGAGGATTCTCAAGAAAATCCAAGCATTAATATGTAACACCCTCTGTAGGGAAATGAATACATCTGCAGAATTGTGTATTTTTGTGCTCTAAACAGCCACGGTTGGAGAGGAAATGTAAATAGGGGCTTGTGATGTGCGCTGGGAGGAACGCAGCATGTGGCTTGGGCCTTCCTAACGACAGCATACATGGCCGGCATCCGGCAAAACCAGCTGATGTTGATGTGTACCCTATTATTTTGTTTTCTTTGTTTGTTGTAACCTAATCCGGAGCACCTGGGATAAGCCACATGCTTTACAGAGGCACAGTAGGAGAAGGAAAGAAAAAGGCATAGAGACAGAAGACAGACTTTTTTTTGGTTCTGTATAGATATGAGGAACATTTTCTTTTTCAAACATGATACCATCCTTTCATGTTTACATTAGTTTTACCTGTATATTTATTCTAGAGACAGCTATAGTTGGCTATTCTTAGAAAACTATTTTCATCATCAATCATAGCTATGTGAAGAAAGCTGCAATCTTACCAAAGAAGTGAACCACAAAGCCGTTGTTGTAGCCATAGATGTTGGTAGCAGGATCTGACTGAAACTGAACTGTGACATCAGCCATGGAGGTGTAGAGCTTGAAGTGTGGCCGTGTTCCGCTGTATTGACCCAGTATGCTGGCTGTCAGGTCATCACCATCATAGAAGGTCAGCTGGTCATTCTTACCTAAATTGAGGCTGAAACCAACATTAAAAAAAAGAAAAGAAAAAAAAAAACATCAACCAAGCCTTGGCTTTTTGGTGCATTTACTCACTATTGTCCTCATAGTGTGTGGTGTCTCTCTTAGCTGATGAAAGCAAAAGCTGATGATTTAAGGCAATGTCAGCAGTACTTTGAAAAATTTAATTCTGCTTATATTGGATGGAACTGATGTGAAGTAAACACTAAATAATTCATATGTCTCCCAGCCCCGATTGCCCTCATGAATATGTGCTAATGTGTATGTATGGGCATTTGATCATATGAGATGAATTGAAAGGAAATGAATATTTTTAATTATGCTCTACTTTGCAAATAGATAGCACACACGAGAGCTAAAATCAGATCTATGTAATAGGTCTAAAATACCTTAATCTATTTATAACTAAAGATCTAATCAATTCATAGTGCGCACTCATATTTACAAACAACTATATAGGTGTAAAGCCAGGACTTGATTGAATCTCTGTTGTCACTGATTAACTTGGGAATACATTAACCTTTTCCTCGTGTGTCCTTGCTTTCTTTATAGAGCAACAGTAAAGCTTGACATTTACTCATACACAGGGGATGGAAAATAGAAAATGGAAAAAAAAGAGAGAGTTGTAGTTCCTTGTTGATATGAAAAAGTGAAACTGTTGTAAACATGACTTAACACAGGTGTCAAAACAACACTGTTGATTGGCTTTACAACTGTACTGGGTTTGTTCTAACATTCCCACAACTCTACTGATAATAACAACATTATGGATTATTTTAGCACAAGACTTAGCCTGAAAGAAATGTGTTACAGTTGTGCTCCACATAATGCTGTGCATGATAAGTGGTCAAGTGCAAGAACTTAGTCTCTGTTTAGTGTTCTGTGACATTGCATCATGTCATGGGAACTGCGCCAAATGTGTATAGAGAATTGTAAGACATGTCACACCGTGGTGTGTGCTGGAACTGAGGAATCACTGTGTTAAGAAGCTTCCTTATTTACCAATATTGTTTTCTTGTTAGATTTTGTTTTGCCCAGTTGAAAATGATCAAATTAAATTTAGTGGAGAAGGAAAGAGGAGAAAGAAAGAGGAAAAAGGCTCTTACAACTGAACTGAACCACTGAATGCTTGGTCTGCTAATTAATAAGCCAGTGATGTATTGATGCTCTGCAAATTATGATAACCAGATTTTGGCTAACTAAATAAAGTTAACAAAAAAAAAAATACTTTCAAGACATTTAAAAATATGTTTATTTTACAGAGTTGTGTGGTGAGTTCTATGATTTGTTGTATTTGATGATGAATATGTGTTTTAATGTGAAGGCATTTTATTTATGGAAATCCTGCAGTTTCGGAGTTAAAACATTGTCATGAAGTTTAAACTCAGCTACAAAATAGTTTCTGAATTAACAGCAAATTGACATTCTTTTCTAAATTTTCCTATGTGTGACAAAGTGTAGTTTTTTTAAGCCCTTGCATATAATTTTGAAGAACTAAATTAGAATATGAAAATTTATTCTAATGCCCTCCAAACTCCTTACAATAACCACTAGTAAAGGAAAGTAATCACGTGAAAGGACAGAGTTTCTTTTTCATGAAACGTTTTCCATTAAGCCTTTATGTGCAAGCTGTTTGCGACACATTGCAACAGTAGAAAAATTTCACCTGTAGTATGACTTGTAAATGTTTGGCAGTACAGAACTGGGGAAAGAAAATGTAGTATTTTGTTTTTACTTTTCATATTTTATCTATAATATTATATAGTAATGTTATAGCAGTGGATAGTCAAACTGAATACAAATACATTATAAAATAACATTAATATGCATTTCTGTAGAGCAACAAATGTATTTAAGACACTTCCCCAAGACTGATGTCTACTTTGTGGGTATGATTGATTGTAAATGCAAACATAAAAATGGACTCAACATATTATTATTATTATTATTATTATTATTATTATTATTATTATTATTATTATTATTATTATTAAGCGCAATTGATTGTGTAAGTTCCCCTCAACTATTAGACAGATATGAAAAATAATGTTTATACATTTTTTAAAAAGATTAAATGCATACAGCAACAATTTCAAATGCTATTTTTAGTATGGACCATGAAATTTTTAAATTAATTTAGTAAACAAAAACTACAATTTATTTAAAAAATAAAATAAAATAAGCAGAGAACATTTCAGACTATTAAAAACACAGAGCCTACTTGTAGGCACAAAAGTTATGCCTGCACACAGCACAAGAAGAGAAGAAGAGTTTGTGCTGTTGCCAGAAAGCTGTCTGACCAAAATCCCACTGAGCAGCATGCACAGGAATAAATGTAATAAATTTAAATATATTTCTAACTTTCCTTCTGAGTGGTCTGAACAAGACAGAGTTGCGGTTGTCCTGTCGGTCTGTAGACAGCCAGGCTGTTAGTTTATATTCTGTGAGGTTTTATTCGCAGTGAGAGACTCAGCTGCATGAGATTCACACTCAGTACATGAGAGTTGGCAGCCCCGGATTCATTTCTCTGCTTAAATGTCACTGAGAGGACACTGAGCATTGTTAGCACCAACTACTGTGAATCAGACCTACACTTCTGAGCATTCATTTCTATTCTTCATGATCAAATGTGGAGCCTGCATGTGCTAAGAATGCAGACTCCGAAAAAGAGGCAGTGCCAAAACATTTTGAGAACATAAAAACCAATAGAAAAATTCTCCACTCAGCTGGCTGACTACTCAAGTTATTTCTTCAGTCAGTCAGTGACAAACACATATTGTAAGGTTGTGCATGCAACTCCTGTACAGCCCTGCCAAAAATAATCAAAGTCACACATAGGGTTCACATAGTGAAAAAACACATATTTGCATTTGCAGTAGGAGAGATAAAAATACAAAAACTCAGCATTTTAAAAGTACAGATAGTAAGTTGTGGGAAAGGTAGTTATATAAAAATAATATCTTGTTATTTAATTAACATTAACATTAACAAATACCTGTGTAATTTTTGGCAGAATTTTAGATAAGATTTTACTGCTGTAAACAATAAATAAATAAGTACTGCATTGATTTATACCCATGGCCACAAGAATATCAGTGGCTGTGGACAGGAGCCACAGTAATGAGAATTCCAGTTGCCACATCTAAACAACCCTTTAAAGACGCATTAAGTAACTTTATGATTTTAAAACTCTGCATTCTGAACTTGTTAAATGACACCATGATGTGTATTTCTAGAGCTGCTGCTGCCCAGCAACGTTCTGAGCCTGAGAAACCACACTATACAACTTTTTCATCCAGTACGCTGCATTCTTAACAAGTTGTGCACAGAAAAGTGCTGATTCAGCAAAGAAACGAGAGAAGATTAAGAGAGCAAGGGACAACAGGAGTCATTGTGAGATCATCTTTTGCTAGCTTGAGAGAGTTAACAGTTCAGGTAGGATGCAACATGGATGCCGAATCAGCAGTCGATATGGGGATGTTGGGGAAAATGGCTAAATTTCTGTAGTGTGTCTTTAAAAACTGCATGCACAGATTGTCCTTGTGCTTTCAAGAAGAATGACCAAATCTGGATAAATCCTCAACCTAACAGCTTGTCCCGATAGATCTCTACCATCTTATTTTTTGTGAATTAAAAAAGTTATATTGAGCTGTAAATGATTTGCAATTCTTAGATGACAATGATTTCTTTCTTCTTTTGTTGTAGTTGTATAAAGAGTGACAGGACAGTTACAAAACCATATGCAAAACTACATAGTTTAATCTTCTTAAGTGGCATTAAAGCTTGGGCATCCATCTAAGAGTTCTATAGATAAACAATATCCAGTTTTAATTTTTCTAACTCTTTATTTAACACAGCTCTCCTCTACATGCTGATTATGTTATAAAGGTTTTCTATTGAGCTGTATTTCACCATTTCCTCTCCTAAACTGTTGTCTGCATTCAGCCAACTGTAGCAGGAAGGATGTCTATCAGTCAGTTGTCAGTCATACAGTGTGATTATCGGCAGTTGCTGCATTTCATCATTCTCAACCCAAAAATACAGCTTCCCCTCCTTGCTGTTCTGCAAATGGTCAAGAATTCTGCAGTCAAACCTACGTTATTCAACCTACTCTGCTCATAAATCTGTCTGTCTGAAGTGGATTCAAAACCCTGGTGCCACAAAACAAGAATGCCAAATGCACAGTGCCTTTGAGCCAAACATACACAGCTTTAACTGGTGGGTCACAACACCAAACCTGGCAATCACGCCACCCCAAATGTTACCCCACCTGGTCCTTTTATAATAGTTGCTCCTAAGAGCCTTATAAGCCTGATCTTGTTTTGCATAATCAATAGGTAACATAAAGAATATTTTTTGTTGTCTTTTATATTTTAATATATTAATTTTTCCTTTGGGAAATGCAAAAGTTTACTGATATCTTAATTAAGTTTTTTTTTTTTTTTTTTTTTTATCAGCATGCTTATGTTCATGAAGTTCCAGCATCTATTCAAAGAGAACTTCCAAACGTTCTTCTGCATACCAATTTCAATGGCTCTGTTCTGCAAATGAGGAGATGATAGTTGTTTTTCCTTCTCTTTTTCTTTTCTTCTTCTTCTCTTTTTTTTTTTTTTAAGCCTCTGGGCATTTGTCTCCTTCACTGATGTGACAAGTTTAAAGAAGTCACAACTAATCTCTAGTAACTCAGACAGAATAGAAATAGCTTTCAGTGTCATGCTTTCAAAGACAACCTAGTAAATCTTCTTACACGCATATGCAATGCTTGATTTGGTCTTATAGTTAAAGTAAATTATATAACCTTGGCACAAGCTGTCTTACGTAGTGTATGTTCTTCTCTGTGTCCACCAGAGGACTCTATAAACCTAAACAGGACGGACTTCCATACTGGTCAGTAAACGTAAAATATAAATAAAAGCACTGTTGAGAAGGTATCCATATTGTTTTGTTATATGATGAAACAAAAACTGTAAACTTAATGCAAATCCACATGTGAAACATTTACCTGGGTGTGTTCCACAGGTGGGGATACCAGCTGTAACCTCTTGTTTCTGGCTCTTGCTCGAGCCATGCTCCATGCTAATTAGCAAAGAACCAGCCCTCCTGTTTGGCCTAAATTAATTAATCAGTCCTCATTATGCACACTGCTCCTCTGTAATTGCCAGCACAGGCACAGTGATGAATGATAACAGAGAAAACATTCTCATTAATGTGGAAAAGTGTGTTCCCACCCTTATAATGAGACAGCTCTTATCCACAAGAGTCTTTTGCACACAAACACACTTTGACACAAATTACATGTTGACCAAGCCTTCAGGAATGCTATTCTCCAGCTAAACGGACCAGACACAAAGGTAATGGTAGGGTCTGCAGGGATCAGCAGGTTGTTTCGACTGCCATGACAGCTACGCCTGACCAGCTTTGAGATAAACTAAAGCCGACCGCAGTACCATTAATTTACAGTGAGCAGTCTCATGTGGCCAGGATTAAATCAAACTAAAGGCTTGTGCAATTTAAAAAGAGATCTCTGAGTGAAAATCAGATTACCTCAAATCAAACTTGTTTACTTTTGCATGGAAAAATCCCCTTTGATCTTTTTTTTTTTGCCTTTTTCTTTTTACTCTAGGTACACTATTTGACTTTCAGCATCAGACATTAATCACTGAGGCTTAATCTTCATTTAGAGAGCAGAGAGGCTTGCAGAGCCACATAAAGCCCTTTGTCATATTCAGACATTGTGTTTTGTTAGTGTCCTCTGATGGTATTATTTCTTCTGACTTATGGCATGTCTTTATTGCAGGTGGAGGGGTTTGTGTGCCCCAATGATTGTAAGACCAATGTTGTTGGGGGCTTCGTACCTCTGGGGGTTACACTCATGACAAACAGGTCTCTTGGTGAGGGACCAAATAAAGTGCAGCTCAGCAAACCACCATGAAGAAAAACTATGTTGGAACCAAGTTCCCTTTGCCTGGAAGTGGGTCTCCTGAACCCACCAATTGAACTAGGCCTGGAGGTGGGCCATGGATGCAAGAACCTGGTAGTTGGGCCTATGCCCTTGGGTTCTGGTTGAGCTTAGCCCAAAGAACCCCTGTCCTATGTGCCCACACCAATGGGAGGGGCGAAATGGGTGAAATGTGATTTGGGCAGTGACTAAATACAGGGACCCTGGTGGTCAAATACTTGCCACCAAAAATTAATTCTACGGAAATGGAACATCGCCGCTCTGTTAGGGAAAGAGCTTGAGCTGGTGCATGAGATTGAGTGTTTCCAGTCAAATATAGTCTTCTTGGCACATGGCTTGGGCTCAAGAACCAGTTTCCTCGAGAAGGGTTGGACGCTTCACTCTGGAGTTAACTTACTCAGTTCATCTTGACTGAGAAAGTGAAGTGAGCATTCAGTGTGCGTGCGCATCTGACTCTGGACACACCTCACCTGTTACTTTACCCCACATTGAGCCAGTGTTAGTGCATGTGTCTAAGTCACTCATTTGTCAGCTTAAAAAAGAGAAAAAGAAGTTTCAAGTTGTCTGTCCTTGATGCATATATCAGTACCAATGTACTTACAGGAACTTTTAGCACTGGACTCTTCATATGTTTATGTTCTACACAAAAAAACATGTATATGTACATAATTTTGGACTATTACAGTATAAATACAACAATAATTATAATATGAAGAATTCGAATTGAGATGCTCTCAACTTCTCATTTATGCATAACATTTACACACAAACATACACACACACACACACACACATATATATATATATATATATATATATATATATATATATATATATATATTCTTTTTTCATATAAATAATAAATAAATATATATGTATGTATAAATACATTACATGGAAGAAGTTGATAACATCTCAATTCAAAAGGTAAATATCCCTAACTTCTTGTAAGAGGTGTACATACAAAATGTATATTGATAATGGATTATCAAACTGAATACAATCACAGATACATTTAAATACATGATTTCTAGATAGATTGAGAGGTGAACCTTAATCTCTCTATGTGTGTATTTTATGTGCATCAGATTGCAGTTTATCAATCATATTTCATTCTGCAGACATTCCTCACCTGTGGTCACAAGCTGTGAGTAGAGACCAAAAATACAAGATTGTGAATACAAAGTTTCCTGGGTTGTTGGCCTCTCCCTTAAAGACATGGTGAAAAGGCAATCATCCTGGAGAGGCTCAGAGTAGAGCCGATGCTCTGCATTGAGAGGAGCCAGATGAGGTGGCTCAGGCATCTGGCTAGGAAGCTTCCTTGATGCCTTCCTCGTGAGATGTTCTGGGCACATCCTACCAGGAGAATACCCCATAGGGAAGACCCAGGGCATACTGGCTTGGGAATGCCTCCAGATCCCCCCTGTGAGCTGGACAACATGTGTGGGAAGAGGAATGTCTAGGCTTCCCTGCTCAGGCAGCTGCCCCTGTAACCCAACCCTGGACAAGCAGAGGATGATGATGATGGTGGTTTGTGAATCATGCAGAATGATGGCTTATATCCTAATGTCCAAAACGCTGAGAAATAAAGTTTGGGAAATAATCTGCATTGTAACCATGGCATGGTATAAAAACAGAGCTTGTGCAGACCGAGCCATAGCACACAGATTTTTTTAGGATAATCCAGCAACATGTAAAAGATAAAGGGCAGTTTGACTGAAATAAACTCCTCTCAATATACCAATACACCAATACCAATATACCAATATGTAATCAGTATAGTGCTGTTATAGAGTGTCATTTTATTTAGTTGTTTTCAATAAAATACCCTTAATATATTGATAAAACTAATTTGATAACGATTATATATATTGCTATACACTAAGCAGATTGAAAGGCTTGGGTGTTCTTTGATTCAGTGAGGTGCTTCTAAGAATATACCTACAAGTTATCACACAGAAAAGGCTACTTTGAATGGCCATCAGCACTCGAATCCATGGCTCTCCTCTTTAAAGAGCTGGATATTGCCAGTCTATGCTCAGCTATGATTCATACTGTTACTTCCTAATTAAAATCTATTTTAAAGTCACAGAAACACAAAAGCAATAACAATCTCAGTCATGAATATCAAGCTGCTGATTTATGTTCCTTGGTGTTTACATAACCATAATTCAGTACTGAAGTTAGCAGAGGTTGGACTAGTAACGTACTGAATGCAGTCCTGGCAATAAATCAAAACTGAATGCTCGGCCTTGTAAACGTTGATGTCATCGGTACTGAAGTGTATTTGGCATATGAATCTTTGGACTAATGAAGTAAATCAAATCAGCTGTGATTCATCGTGTCTACCTCTACATGCTCTGGTCTGCAAGAGATGCGTAGTAATGATGATGATGATGATTTGATTTGTTTTGTAACAATGGAGGATTGTAATCTGTCTGCACTGCATCCAGAAGTCATGTCATAATTAAAACTTAATTCAATCAGACTATACAGGGAGAATTATGGAAATGAAAATATCAAACTTGAGCAGAGCAAATGCCTGCATGCATGATGACCAAGGTGACCAACAACTTACAATGGCCTCTGTTTGAGACTTTTCAGTATGTTGTAACCTCAGGCAGTATTCCCTTCTGGTTTAATTTTAACCTCCCAGTGCCCTCTTGTCTGCGAGGGCCCCAGGCAAAGACACAAATCACTTACGCTGAATTGTTTTTCTGCTCGCTATGAGATGGATGTGCATGGTAATATTGTGTGAATCACTCAAGCAAGAGAAACAGATAAATCCATAGAAGATAACAAGGCAATGTTATAGATTTGCATGCACACACTTGAATCGTTTTGTGTAGAGCAAAATGTCCCGTGCACCATAAGAAATCAAGATAATGCGATCATTTTCACCTCATTTGAGAGCAATAATTGGTGTGGACATGAAGAAGCAGGTGGGTGTGGGTGTGTGTAGTACAGGGGACATTCGTGTAGGAGTGATAAGTGAAGGTGAAACAGTGTGCATGTGTCTGTTTTGACATCTGTACACGTGTGCAGAATTACAGTTTGGTAGACTGGATAAGTGGCTCAGAGTAGTGCACTGCCAGAGCATATTCATTTCAAAGCCAACTCTGAGGCAGACACCAGGGAAGTGAGAGCAGGGAGGCTTACTAGCTAATCTGGTCAGAGAGCGAGCTGGAAGCAGCACAGAATTCTTAATGTGGCGGATGTAAAAAAGAAAAAAAAAATCTAATTAACGACTGCCACCAATGAAACACTTTTCCCATGTGCATATCTGTCTGTGGTGGTAAGAGAAAAAAAATGAGAAAGTAACAGGGAGTACGTGTGTTTACATCGAGAGATGGAGTGTTTAACATCGCCAGGTCAATCTGACCTACTCTCTGACTTCCCTGTGTGCCTCTTCGTTTTACACGAGTGTAGCCTCTTACACTTGGATGTCAAGCATGATCCTTTTGTCCTCTTCCACATGGATACCCCAGATGCAATCCTGCCCCTTGTCATAGGCCTCAGGCCAGTTAGGTGACAACACCACACCGGCAGAGTCTGTGATCTCCCCGCTGCACACAGCTGTAACACACAGATTCAGCAGGTTAACACAGAAAAGATAAATGTAGTAGATTAACAAATGCAGAAAACTATGATGTTCCTTTCAACAGCAAGGAGCTACATTATGTTTTAACTGCATAAACTATGCCGTTGATGCAAAGATGGAATCAAATGTGCAAGTTTTCTTGGCGTGATCCTTGTAAAACTTTTACACTAAAAAAATTGGTCCACTTAGTAATCATGACCCTCAACTACATTACAAAACATTTTTTTTTACCATATCTAGCTTCAGCTTTATGACATGAGAGAGAGAGAGAGAGACAGAGAGAGAGAGAGAGAGAGAGAGAGAGAGAGAGAGAGAGAGAGAGAGAGAGAGAGAGAGAGAGAGAGCTTTTCAATTTCAGTCTGTGACCACGCAAGCATTAAAGATCAAGACTAAGGTTATGGTGTGTTTTTTGTGTATGTGGGAATGTGATAGATAGGAGAAGACTTTCCAGATTGTTAAATATTGCACATAGTCAGTGCACTGGCAGTGTTCAACTTAGAGCAGATACTGGATGACTTTAATCTTGCACACTTTCAAAATCTGCCCTACAACCACATATATCAAAGTAAATCACTGTTACAATTTTAAGAGGAACTTTATCATGGGTTAGAGAAAAGCAGCTTAGAGAGATAAAGTTAGCTGCCAGTTGTATTTAATATTTGAACAAAAAAGACACTAACTCTCTAACTCTTGATGATCAGGCACAATAAAAACATTTCCAGAGGATTTTTTTTTTTTTTGTGCAGACTCACAGTTGAACTGTTGCATTATCTTGACTCACCCCTACAGGCTGGCTCTGTTTCATTCCACTGTGGGTTTTGTGCATCCACACACTCGATCACCACAGAACCTTGTTCCAGCGTGTACCCAGGGTCACATGAGAATTCAACCACAGCTCCCACACTGTAACTGGAGTCACTACTGCTGAAGTTGCCATACTTCACAAAGGGTTCATAGCACATTCCTTTTGCAAAAGCTGTGGAAAAAGGAAAAAATATTAGGAAGAATAAGGAATATAGTGCACAATGGATACTACTGTAGAAATTTTGAAATTGCATGCCTTCATATCTGATGGCTGCACCAGTGGAAGTCACTGTCCCATCTGTGGTAAACTCTACAAACAGGTATCGTCCAGTACTGAGGACTCCCTCATTGGGCAAATATTCAACCTCATAGGAGTCATACACAGGAGGAGAGTCGATATTGTTGCCATTTTTTATTAGCAACCTGAATAAAAGCAAAAAGAGGAGAAAGGCACATTTAAAAAGTAATTTACAGTAAAGGAGAAGAAATAAAGAAAAAAACAACACAAAAGAGACAACAAAAAAAAATGCTCACTCTTCTAGTTGTGACAGTAATAACTTTGTGATAATCCTTTGTACCACTCAGTAATGAGGTGAGTAGCCATGCATGGTGATAACAGCATACATCAGTGGAAAATGCATAGTAATTACTGTCTCCTACCTCATACTACCTCAGTACTCTCTATTCATTTGATTCACTGAATGCTCTCAGAGAATCACAATGATAAAAGATCCTTTCAAATTCACCCTTAAACATTTTGATCATTCATGACCCTTGAGAGTTTAATGCCCTTTTCATTATTCCAACACTGAGTTTAGACCTTGGTACCATCATCTATTAGCTGAGGATTTACTAATTTCTACACTCTCTTACTGTATTTTGACTTTTTCCCTAAATGTATATTAGTGTTCAGCCGTACAAACTACCTGTCATCATCCTCTGCCAGAGCAACCTTCTCAAAGTGGATATGTAGCCGCTGGCCTTCAGGAGCTTCCAGTACCCAGTGGCAGGTCAGGTTGTTGCTGTAGTTGCCAGGGAAACCAGGAGAGACAATACGACCGTAGGTGGCATTTTTTATCATTCCCCCACAGGATGCTATATGAGAAGAAACAGAGTAAGAAAAAGGAGGAAGAGGACAAAGAGTTGGAGGGTAAGACTAGATGAGAAAAGTAATGAAACCAACTATGGAAGGGGGATTTCAGAGAAAAGTCACTGTGTGAGTACAGATTGCATCGATATCCAGTGGACTGTGGCTCGGCTACAGTAGGCAGCTCTCCTGGGTCTAAGAGTGTGTGATTGTTTGAGAAAAGCGCAGCAAAATGGCAGCAGTAATGCTATCAGTTCAGAGCAGCTGCAGGCAGGCGAAGTAAAAGGCCGGAACAGGCAGATGAGCCTTTACCAGCACGAGGTGGGCAGCCATGTGCCCCAGTTCTAATTAAGCCAGCTAGGTCCAATGGCCTTGTTTTGCCCCATCTCTGAAGAATAGCTCCCTGTGTGGCTAATCACATGTAAACACACTCAGTTGGCCTCCTAAATCAACTCAGTGGGAGACAAAGTAGTGAAAGCTTCGTTAATCAAAATTACCTGCATTCTCGTGGAAAGCTGATGAGGAAAGTCTGACTTCATTTACATAGCCTCTTAAATGATTTATTTTCCTTGTCATTTTAATTTGAGAAACAGCTTTGAATAGTTCCTGTAGAAACCATAAATATGCATTTTGAAATAACTACCAACTAATTTTATATACATTTGTGTGCTCATTTTAGATTTGTAGATAGTAAGCTCTTAGATTCTATGTTATATAATTAGATGCTGACCTGTTTTTGTTATTGCATGATGAATAACAGTAAGTGTGCCCGACCAAAGAACCAATTTGTCTTACCCACACACTGGGGTTCCTTTCCACTCCAGTAGGGTGTGGTTGCATTGCGACACATGAGCATTTTGGGACCTTGCAGCTTGTATCCAGTGAAACATTTGAAGTAAGCTTCTCCGCCAGCGTGGAGGTGCGTCACTGAAACTTCTCCTCCAGCAGGCTCTTTGGGGAATGCACAGCTGAGCACAAAGGCTGGAGAGGCGAGGATCAGAAAATGAGAGAAGAAGAGGTGACTTTGATAAAGTACAGTCAGGAGAGAATTACTGAATTGACCTGCTGGGCAGAAGCCCAGAAGCCAGAAGGGTCAGGGAGTCCTCTGGGTCTGTACCACTGTTGTAACTTAATATTTCTACAAAAAGCAGCACAAAATGACAAACGAGAGACACATACTGACCAGAATGAGATAACAACAGGCATCAAATTACTGAAAAAGACATGTAGACATTTAAAAAAAAAAAAAAAAAAAGACAAGCAAATTCAAAATAGAAAACAAACAGGAACTGCTGTCCATTTGGCAAGCCTGAAAAAAATCGTGTGAAACCCTCACGCGTGATATTGACAGAGTTAATACCAGGAGTTAAAGGAAAACAAATGTTCAATTTTGCTTTTGTTCATAATGTAATGATTTTTGCCATGATTACTCCTGTTATGATTGATAATATGTCTCTCAGGGCAGAGATGCAGTAGAAGAAACTGGCAGCAAATTTGTTCATGTTCTAATGATGAACCACCTAATGAATGCATCACTTAAGACTTCATTAACTTGAATACAGTTTTCAGATACATTATAACTAAGTATGATTCACAAGTGTGTAAACAATTTCAGCTTAAATTCTCAGTAACATAATCTTACATGCCCTGCATTGATGTATAACAGCTGCTGTTTTGTCTCTTTGTTTATCATGTTGTCTGTCCTCCAAACCACTGTTACAAACCCCATAAATATTTGAATAAAATGGAGTTACATCATTTTTCAATTATTTCTGCAAATACAGCATAGTGTTTCCTTTATCTGCCTCAGTTTCTCTAAAACTCACACACACACATGCATTCACACAAACTTCAAACACTAAATACACATCTAATAATTTTAGTTTACATAGACATACAGTATGCAGATGCACAGAGACTTGTTTGTAGCCGTATAGTAATCAATATCTGTGTGGTTTGGAGTTGCGCTACTGCAAATAATTGTCAAATGGAAATATTGCTCAACATCAAAGAGGGTCTGTAATGTGATAGATGAAGGAAGAATAGTAAAGAGTCGCGATTGCTGTAGGGTAAGATCAATGTTCCTGGACTTGCTTTGCATTGTTGTTCTGTCCCTCTTTTAAATAAATGGTGTAGGATGGGATGGAGTTCACATGGATAATGAAGTAAGCTAAGAAAGTCTTTAATGGAAGCCATTAAACAACCTTCTCCTCCTGTCTAATAACCACACTGTTCTACCTCATTAGTGTAAGCACTTTAATGACCAGACTAAAACTTTTAAACTTCTTGTGTGAACAACAGAACTAGCAACATAATTGGATGGCTTGTGCTACAGCAACAGTACGATTGCACAGCGGCATAAAAATTGCATTTTCAGGCCGGAACCCTGCTTAAATTGTCCAAGTATATCACGCTTCGTTGAACGGATGCAAAGGCTAAATAAGAAAGAGAAGAATAAAGAGAAGGTGTGTTAAAGTTATTTTTGTTGTCTGAGAGCAAAATCATAATGATTTGACATTAAATAAAAAAACTTCATGATCATGATGTGTCACTGATGGTCCCCTCTAATGGTGCAAAATATCCTGTTTTATTCCTCCCTGTCAAAATCTGACACCTGTTCTGGTTATATAACACTACTAACATTAGTCTGACATTAATTTTCAGCCGAGGGTGCATTGCTAATGATCCTGAGCACAGCTCAACAGATTGAAACTATACTAAGTAGACCCTGCAGATGACCAGCTGAACAATTACAGTTAGCATGGAATCACGGCTAAGCTGATTGCCTATTATGTTGCTTATTCCTGCATTGTAGGCTGTAAATGGTCAGTTTGATCATGGTACAATATCACATCAGTTTAATGGGGAGCAATTCCATGTTTGCTGGTATCTCACATTCAGTCGTGATCGGATTTAGTTTTATTTCGATTTAGGATCTACCGATTGTTATGAAACAATATCATAGATCATAGAAAACAGTTGTTTCTATTAATATCAAAATCACTTAAGCAAGAATAATACCATTAAACATTTTTTACTCCTGAACTCAGGGTTTAAATCAATTCAATTAAATGAAAAAATGATTTCTTCCAACAAAGACAGATTAGTAACAAAAAGAAAACAAGGAGAACTTAAAATACAGCTGCTTTCAAAATAAAGTTGTGATTGATAAATGATCATTTTATTTACATCCATGTATTGTTACATCCCTAATCCAGTTCTAGCAATGTGGAGATGTGTCTTCTGGTAAAATTTGATACAGCTATTACAAACATTGTCAAGACTTTAAATCTGAGGGAGTCAGAGCGGATAGATATAACTGTAGACAGGTTGACATTCATTTTGCCCTCAATAATATTGATTATGTCTATTTGTTTGGGGCTTCCTTAATTTTCCTTTTAGGTATCAAAGTTCTTGGCTAGCTAGTTTTTGATCAAAAGTAACACTAGATGTTTAACTAATTGCAAGACATCTTGACAAAAAAGTTGTTTTAAAATGATGTTAAATGAATATGGGTACTGTGGCATAGTTGCCATAGTTACCAGTAAGAATCCAGTCCAAAATTACATTTGCATATATCCCTCAAAAATACCTAAAAAGGCAAAAAGTCACCTCTTAATCGACAAAGTTTTGGGTTGTTGCTGCACTTGTTTTACTGAAAGATAGACAGGTTTGTTGTTCCCACGTCAGTGGTAATATCAGTTCTCATGATAGACTTTGTCCACAGTTTCAGTTTTCAATACGCTACATAAATGTAAAACAATTAATTTCTGCATGATAATCTGTCACCAAAACACAATTAAGACAATTAAGCAAAGTTGAGATCCATACACTGACTGAATATACGAGATTAAGTTGTAATTACAGAAGGAGTAAATAAGACAGACCGAAAAGAAAAGATCTCAGATTGGTCTTGACCTCAAAGGTCATTTAATTCTGTATATTTTCCCCCATCCTAATCAAGCCTTCCTTATAACCCCTCTGGTGTTTATAAATAAGTACTCCTGAATGACAGAGAAACCTTTGCCTGAGGCTTCTAATGTTGCTGTGGCAGAAATGCTGAGGGCTTTGACACACTGGCAGTATTGACAAAGCACAAAAACACTTACAGTGTGCAGAAGAGTCTTGAAGTATTTTTGTTCCAGCTTAAAATTTGCAAATGAAAATAACAATTTTGGTAATAATGTCAATTATCTTGATTACCTATTCAAATATTTAATTCTTTCAGTCTTTGAACTTGAACATGGGGGGGAAAAACAGTCCTAAATTTATACAGGCAGTAAAGGTTTGTAAAACTACTGGCTTATGTGTTTCTTTTAGACAAACCACCTTTTTGCCATAATGAAACAGGTCTCTCTTTCGCAGTAAATCAGTGAGCCACAGGGACAAGACACACTGCCCCTGGGTCATCCATTCCATTCATAGTTTATCACTAGCTCCAATGAACCTAGTTATTGCTATTATCATAGCAGCATTTAAATCCCTATTGAGCATACAATGGGGGAGCCAGAGGCAAAAATTGTGGAGCCAATTCCTGAAGTATTAAATTACGTGCTGCTTCCATTCCAGTAGATGTGGTGCTGGTCCATAAAGTCTGATTGTTTTGCCATTAGAAATAATAGATCCACAGTGCAGACAGCCTGGAAGATTAGCTGCTGTTACGGTAGAGCCACAGGAAACAGATGTGGGGCTTACGTCTTATGTTATTGCTTTCTTGTAGAGGAGCTGATGAGAGAAAAATGGCCACAAGTGTAATACTCAGGTGAACAGTCTAACATTACTGACGAACACAGAAGCGTCAAATTTTGGATTTTAGACACAAAAAATTATCAAAGAAAATGTAACAGTCCTTAACTTTTCTGTTGAATGGTGTAGATCCACTTTACAGTAGATTACAGTAAATTGGAGAATATTTGATTTTAGATGAGACATAAAACATGAACCTGTGCACTGTAAACCTTTTCTGCTGTAATTCACCTATGTCTTTAAGTGGCAGTAGTATTATTGGCATAAGGTTCTTCTTTAAGGCATTAATTGCATTTCCATGTCATCATTATTTAGTCTTCAAATGTCTTTACATATCATTATGAAATGTCTTGATAACAAATATAGAATCTTGAATTTGTTTTTGACCCAAGCTTTAGTCCCTAAAAAAAAACCTTTGGCATCAAAACAAGAAACTAAACACTTCTTTAAAAAAAAAAAAAAAGAATAAAAAGACACCTGCTTTCACTTACAGTTTCTTCCCATTAATGAGGCTTTTCAGCTATATGCATGTTCCATTTGCCTGAGTACTTAAAACTGAAAATGCTCCTCTTGAACCAATAATGAACAAATGTTGTTGAGTAGGGCAGAATAGAGGAGCTGAGGGAACTGGTAATAGAGAGCTTAGCCAATGTATTTCGACAAACGAATAAAATGCATTTCACTTTAGGTCTAATAAATGTTGTGGGCTAATGTTGTGTGATTGGGTGTTTTTTGTGCGCGCAGCCTTAATGAATCCCTTCAGGTAAAGAGCTGGAACTGAATCAGATTTGAAAAGGCAAGGGAAGGGGATAATGAAATGTGTTGGTAGAAAACAGCACAAACTATGAATAGGTTATAGTGTAGATAGTTCTTATAACAGCAGTTTAATTTGAGAATAATATCCTTTCTGTTTTTCCATTGACATTTAACGTGAAATGTGTTTTCAGCGAGATGGAATTCTGTTCCAAAGACTGGCAATTTCTTGTCAATTATTGTTTGATATACAGATGTAGCAGCAGTCCCTTGGTAGGTGACTTGTGGGAGGATGCGGCTGTCATTGTATCCAAACCTCGTGTCTAGGCTGTGCATCAAAGCATTGCCTTTTCCAGAAAGATCAATAGTGTTGTTTCTGGGAAAGTGATTCAGTTGTAGAGAGCTAGACCATAGCTCTGCCCTGATATGGCCTATTGATATTTATGTGGTTGGGTTAAATCCTCGATTTTAATGGTCATTTACTCAATAAGGGCTATTAAAGAGAAATAACTTTGAACTGAAGGCAGAATCTGATCAATGCAACTCAGAACCTGTGGCAAATGGTGAATCTCATCTTTTCATCATGACCACTTGTCATTGCAGCTTATTAGTTAATGTCAATCAATAATTCTTGTAAATAAACACTGCCATTGGCAGACATTATTATGTGCTATATCTCTCAAAACATAAATTGGAGTTGTGAAATATGTCACAGTATAACTGAGAAAAGAGACAAGCCTCAGGTTTTCCACATTATTTTGTATAGGGGTGTTAAAATTGTTCTTACAAACCCATCTTCAGGAGTTAGATAATATCCTCTGTGGCTTTTTTTTTGTAACTCCAGAAGATGTTTTATTAAGAGGAATAAAATTTAGAAAGCTTTCTCTAAATTAAACGTATACATGTTTTTACATACATCTGCTGGCTCAGTGTGTTTTAGATAAGCAAGACAGACAGTAAATTGGAGGCTTCTCACATTAATAAGAATAAATCAGGTAAAAAAAAAATTTAAAAAAAAAGGCCATACATTACAAAAAACCTCCATCCAAACAAAATAAGCAAAGCAGCTCAGTCAAATAAAAGAGTGATATCCTGGACATAAAAATATGTTCTGCTGCTCTTCATCAATGTATTCAGTGTAATGTACCGTTTTCTGACCCCTTTTAATAGTCACTGGAGCATTTAATATAGATCTGGAGCTTCAGTTACCTTAAACTTTATTTTTATGTGGATGATAGCTGAAATGGATATATATCCATTATAGGTATTAAATTTAGTTATGATAACATATTATTATGACATGTACTTAGTTGGTTATTTGCTTCAGTAAAATATTACATAGTAACATTTTAATACTAAGTCATTACAAAATGAGTTGGTTTTCATGTTTAATCTGACTTCTTGGCCTCATTTGGCTAGAGCAGGTAAACCAAGTTTTATTTTATTTAAGTATTTAATCCCAAAGTCACAGTATGCACTAAAATGATATTGGTTCAGATTTACTATATCATACAGTAAAGCTACATATTGCAAACAACAGAAAAAACAGCTTTAACCTTGCCTTTGAAACTGAAAGAGGAATCGCAGAAGATTAAAAAGGTTACTAGGGCCAAAGTTTTTTTTTTTTTCCTTTGTCTACATGGGAAAACTGTGGAAGCATATACAGTTGGTCCAAGAGAGCAAACTGCAAGGAGAATTAATAAAAATTGAGAAAAAAAAACTTTCACCTTCTCTTTTCCTCTCCCCATCAATCCTCTACATATCTTTGTGGTGCTTACTTATTTGTACAACACATTTAACTCTAAAGAATAGGAGTAATAAAGATAATAAAAGTAAAATTTTGCACTGCTTTCTTTCTTTCAGATGTGGGACAAATTTTAGCCCATGTCAGAGTTCATGTAGCACACATGCATGATTTTACACATGATCCAAAACAAGATGGAAATGCAGAGCAAAAACAACATATTGTAGACGCCAAACACAAGCTGATAAATTACTATGGATTTGGACAAAGTCTAATCTTTTGCACATAAAACATGAACACAAACATAATGGTGCAAAAAAAAACCAAAAACAGATTTTGTGCACATAACACATTCATAACTTATTCATAACCAGACACTTGGTGAAATGTATAAATCTAAACACATATTTATTTTTGCTATGAAAAACCACAGTTTTTCTTATAAACGTTCACTGTGTGTGATATGCTTTCCTGAGATACCAGGGTTCTTTGGCTTGAAAATGTGCATAAAATGCATTATTATACACTTTGACACATAAAACAGCAACAGGATTTTCAAAAGATTGGGTTGCATATACTGCATTTAGAAAAATGTAAACACATTCTGTATATTCTGCATCACGGTGTTGGATTGAAAATACCTGATTTAGACAACAAATGATTTAGCTCCAGAAGAGGCCATGTATTGTACATATATGCGAGTATAAAGGAAAAGATAAGATTCAGGAGATAAAATTAAAGTAGTGATCTCCCTCTGATTCCATACAAGTATTTTCCACTCTCTTAGCATGAAATGTAAAACACACCTTTAATCATGTTCCAAGTGTCAGGCACAGGGGTGATGTTATAGAGGCATCCATCAGTCTGACATCACACGAAGACCTAATGCTGCAGCAGATATTAATTACTCTGAGCTGAGATGCGTCCCATTGCAGTTCTGTCTCCCTCTCCACGCTTGTCCAGTCACATTACTCACAACCCATTATACAGGACAAGGTGATATTCTGCTTACGAAGCAAGGGAACACAAATTGAAATATCTTCTGTGTCTCCAAAGTGTCTCGTTCTATAAAAAACTAATTGCTTTTTTTTCTCATTATGTAGCTAAATTAGTCCCCCCAACCTGAATTTGAACCATTTTTTATATGCCAAATTTCTGTCAAATATAACAATATGGAGAGTTGTTTATGGGAATTTGCTTTCAAGTTCATAACAAATGAGTTCTTGGGAATATTTGCTGAAAAATAACTGGTAACTTCAGTGCAAATTTATCTTTATAGCTGAATATATTGGAGTTTGATTTATAACCCTAGAGCCTGGCTTAACACTGCAATTTGTTGTCACATATCCTAGTTTAATAGTGTGAAAATACAAACTGTTGCCTCTGCCATGAGTCTTAAAAATCTGTTGGATGTCATTCAGATTGACTTAAAAAAAAAAAAGCACAGAAATTTGTGTTTGGAGGATTATTTCTTTGTTACAATCCTTCTGTGCAATAAATCTTAAACTGCTGAAAAGCCTGCTTGTTTCCATTTTAAAAGGTGCCACATTTGCAAGGAAAATGCATTCGTAGGATGACTGGAAAACTGAGTGTCAGTTGCACTCATGCAAAACTTGTCAAATGTTCTCAGATGTCAAACAACTTCTTTTGCCTAGTGACTGCCATGACTACCCTTCACTGTCAGGCCCGTTCTTGAGCTGGTGTCACTGAAACCTGGGTATGTAGTGAAGCATTATTTTCAAGGATTTGTCCAAATTCTGCCTTTGGCAATTGGCAAATAGGAGTAGAGAGACAGAGAATGCTGGACTCATTGCTGGACTAATAGGGCAATGACTTTTGGTGGAAGCAGTCTGAGGGTGTGGTGTTTTCTTTACTGGAAAAACAGTCTTATTGCAGAGAAAGATCAATATGAGATTCTGCAACCAGTAGCAATCTCATATCTCCACAGCCTGAGACTTAACTCTATCCTCTAAGATGACAACACTCACCCCATATAGCAGGGTTTATCAGAAACGTATACCTTCAAATCTAGGGGTGGAGAGGATGTAATGACTTACATTCAGTCTCTTTAACACTGACCATTTGTGGGATCAGCTTGGGTATGCTATTCATTCCACAGTCAGGTGCCAGGAGGTGTCTAGATCACCAAAGCCCGTTTTTTTTTTTGTTTTTTTTTGTTTTTTCATAAGTCATTCCTGTGTCTTGGTTTGTCAGACTGTAATCATCCAAATCGTCAAACCAATCAACAACAGCAAAGAAGTGTTTATAGAAGAATAAACTGTCCTTAGACAATAAAGAGATAATTTAGCAAGTTTTCACATAGTAAAACTCACATACTAAACTCTGCTGCTCATCCCACAAAAACATTTTCCTTTTTCAAATATGACTCTATTTAAAAGGGAAATAAAACAGCTTTCCCGCATTCTGCAAGCAGTGTAAGATTTATTGTCAAGAAGCACCGTTACAATAAAGAAATACCCAAGTAAACAGATTTTCTTCCATTATTTGTCAAAAGTATCTGTGTGACAAATTTCTGTGTCTTCTTGCTTTTGCTTAAAGCATTGCGAGAATTATTCTTTTTTTTTTCTAAAAAAAAATGCTTATTTCATAACTGCAGCAAAATCTGACATGATCCATCACCAAGAAGATGTCTGTGATTTACTGGGACAAGGACAGTTATCCAATTAAATGTCCAGGTGACACTCATACTTCACCATAGCTTTACTAAGCTGTGCATGGACCCATAAGGCCTCAACTGCACTGAATAGGAATCCATAAATAATTGAAAAGCTGTAGACAGGTGGACCAGTCACCTTTAAACTTAAGTCACACATGCAATTTTGAGTCATGGGTGTAATTTGCTGTCATTCAAAGGTAGAGCAGATAATACATTTTACTCTGACATTTGTACTGTGTTTGTTTAACCTCAGAGGATTTCTTAAGAGTAAATAAATAAAAAAAAACCATTCCCAAGGGTTGCCACTTGGTTTGATTAAAATACTAGGAATTATATTTATGTAAAGACAAACTAATGAGATGTCCATTGTGGTAAAAGAATGCAGCTTGTGACGAAATATAAAATGTCAAATAATTCCGAGTAAAACTGCAGCAATGTTGCATCAGTCTGTATAATCTGCTATGACCTATAGCTGTCATCATTCTGCCTGACCAAACAGTAATATTCGTATATCTGACACAGAGCATCTTATTTATCTCACATCAGCAGGAATATTTTGATGGTTCTTTTCATTTTCTAGCTGACCAAAGTGCCCCAGTAATGTGGTGGAATGAATGTTTTGTCCAGCAGCTTCCACCATCAGCTGCAATCGATGGGGCATGTAATTGGTGGCCGCTTTGTGTTATTGCTAAGATAAACAGACATTGTTAGGGGGCATGCAAGATCAATGTCATGCACAAAGCAAGTAAAGGAAAGAGGCTAGATTAAGGACCATCATATTCATTAACAATATGGTAAATGCATTTTTCTGCAGGCTTTGTCACAGACAACCACTTGTCATATAGTCTGATCATATTTAATGATTTAGTCATAAGAGATTTAATCTTTGAAATGGCAAGTGGATTTCAGTCCTCACAAGATTAGGTTGAATGACTTTATTAAAGGATTTAAATATAGGAAGGCTGTACACATCATTAGTCATATGATCATGAGTTTCAATGTGATTACAGTAATTACTGTGGTCAACAGTCAATCATTTGTGAACGGAGCATTATGTAGGAAATTAATTAGTCTCACTCCTATTCTTCCTTAACATCTTGACCTTATCCTCACTTGGATGACTGATTTGTAGCAACAGAAATATTGCAATGAGAATGAGATTGAAGTCTCTGTGGTGCAGTTGAAGAAAACACATTTTGCATTTTGCACGTTCCCCCAGAAATTACAGAGAAAAGCATAGTTGGAAATTTTAACTGTGCGACTAGTATGTGTATGTTTTAAAGAGAATGAGACCTTTCCCAAATTAAGCCAAAGAAAAGGAGGTTGTACATTTTGGATTGCCTACCACTAACCGTGTAGCTGGTAAAGGTAAAACATAACCACATACTTTTCTTTTTTAAAATTAGCAAAACAACCAATAGTAACAGCAGAAAAGAGAAACTGGGGAATCAATAAAGGCATCTTTTAAGCTACTATTTAATTAACAATCCAATTACTTAGTTTCTAAAGATGAGTGATGGTGACTGACCTTGGTAACGTAGTAGAAGGAATCCTGAATTTAGTCGTTGGTCACTGCGGAAACGGATTGATATCTGGTTGCTCCAGCTGCGTAGAACAAGGCCTCTCATCAACACAGACTCATTAGCAAGGATGAAGGGTTCTTGGCCACCTGTATCCTCCACTGTCACCTGTTCCCCTTCCAACACACTCACATTGAGCACCTGAAAAGAAACAAAGCCATGAAGATTAAATACAGGCAGTTTTTACTGTGTACAATATTATGACCTGGTAACACGCATCAGTGACTACTCCTTGCAATGATTTGCTTTTTAAAAAGAGAAAAGGTTAAATAGACATAACAGTGAGAGCATGTTTCACTTTTAACACAACACATTCAGCCTTTTTCATTTCAAAATATAAACCAGTGGTATTTCTACAATTTAAACTCAAAGGCCTCCTATGAGGCAAACTTCACTCCATACAAACCTGGACTATTTATTTACCCTACAAGGTATATTTCATCCAAGCTTCCAACCCCAATACAGCACTGCTTCAACATTGATGAGAGTGTTGAATGACATGTAGAATTTTGATTCTGGTCAAGTATCTGTCCTG
This sequence comes from Telmatherina bonti, assembly GCF_933228915.1. Taxonomy (NCBI): domain Eukaryota; kingdom Metazoa; phylum Chordata; class Actinopteri; order Atheriniformes; family Telmatherinidae; genus Telmatherina; species Telmatherina bonti. The sequence continues at coordinate 26,732,790 of NC_136628.1, read as the reverse complement.
GTTCTCCTAGATTCCAACATTACATCTTATACTGTAGTTCACAGAATCCGGTTTCACAGGCTGTAAAATTGGGTTGAACTTTCAGGAGCAGCCCTTAACCAGCTCAGTTCCTCTTAAAGGACAAGAGTTACTTTGCTATGATTGGCGACTATGAATCTGAGCAAGTGCCTACAACTTGAGGAATCACACAGGGGTCACCTCTAAGACCTCTTCTGTTCAACTTCCATATGCTTCCTTTGAGTCAAATTTTACAAAATTTTGACAGCAAATATCACAAAGGTGATATTCAGGTAAGGTAAAGTGCATTTTTTCTGGCATCAGGCAACTCCCACTCAACACCATGTCAATGTCTGAAATAAATAAACAACTAGATGAAAGATATTTTCCTACAATTACGTGAGTGCAAAACTGAGAATATTCTGTTTAGCAAAAGAGAGCAAAAGGTCATTGTCAGTAAATACCTTCTGACGTCAGCTTTAAAATCACAAAGCAAGCACCTTGGAGTTTTAATAGATTGAGATCTGACTTTAAACAGCCACATCACAACGATCACCAAGGCATACCTTTACGAACTCATCTCATATGAAAGCATTCATTGTCATTATCAAGTCTTCCTTGGTGATAAATAGAAAAAAAAAAACAAGATTCTCTCTTGGTTTTTTTCTGCTTCATTCTACATAAAAGAAAACTGCAGAGTGAAATCATACGCAGGTTGAATCAGTTGACAGAGGTTGTTGAATTAACTTACTTTAGACCAAGAGTATTCAGTTTGCTCCTATGTGTGATGTAATCCAGCAGGTTTTTCATGCATTCCTGCTTCAAAATATCTGCATCAAATTAAATGGATCTAACAGCCCATCAGGTTCTGCACAAAGACTCAGCTGTGTTGGAACAAGGATCCATGGAAAACCTGCTGGATTGTGACCCTGCAGGCCGGAACTGAGAACCCTTGCTTAAGACCTGTGACAAGCTACTCAGTAGTTAGTTGTAACACAGCATCACAACAAGGTTCCTGGTGCAGTCTTGTCTGGAGATTAATGGAGATTATGCTCTCCTTGCATTTATGATTTTCTCCCTCTTCGAAAAGAAAAAACAATTTAATAGGTGTTACTATATTGAGTGTGAGAGTGAATATGAGTGACCCCAAACAGGATAAAGCAGATATGATAGAAAGTGGATAGATGAATAGACCCGCAAGTTATCTTTTAGGAAGTGGAATTTGGTATGAGGCTGTGTTTTATTCCAACATTTAGTATTTATATTATTGCATTCGGATGAACTCAGTAGATGTATGAGGTCATGGTAACTTCCCATATGTCCCACACTAGGTTTGCAGAGGGCTAAGCTACCGCTGTCTTTAAATGTTAGTATTGTCCCTGTGGTATACAAACAAATATGATAAAACATTAATTTAGACATATGTTTTATAGGATATATAAAAATTAATAAAAGTTGAATAAGATTACAAAGAAAAGCATGAGTGCACAAACTGTATGTATTAAAAGTGGCACTGTTTTAATAATTCATGCATTAGATTGTTAAAACCCTACTGATAGTCTTAAAATCCCTGAGCAGTTTAAGCCCAGAATACATCTGTGATATGGGCAGAGAATATAAACCTAACTCATGAATCCAGGTACTCAGGTCAGCAAGTGTTGACCGAAGTCCAGACAAAACATGGAGAAGCAGCATCTAGCTGTTAGAGCTCTGGGTCACGTTGAATATGTGATAAGTTAGCGCAAATCTTCTGGTCTTTTGTAAGTCAAAAAAGTCAGGACACTTGAGGTTTTCAGTGCAACACATGTATACTAACTAAGGATATGCCAAACCACTAGGACAATGGAGCTTTAAGTTTAATTAAATTGAGTTATTTTATATGATTTTATTATGCTATGTACACCATTATTATGATATCTTAATATGATCTTTTTTATGTTCTTTTAGGTATTTAATAATGCCTCATCTGCATCCTATGTGTTTTAATGTTTAATGTAAAGCAGTTTGAAGAGTCTTGTACATGAAATGTGTTATACAGTACAAATACATTTACATTGTTTTGCCATATGAATCTTCAGTTCACACAAGAGATGTTGATTTAGCACCAGTTGTGTCTCTTAGACCAAGCTTAATCTATTACTGTTGCTCTGCGAAATTAGGTCACCTGCTGTGTTACTTTGCTTACTTGTCAACCAACACAATTACATAAGAGATGTATACAGTTTAGTCATTTCTTTGTTAACCTGCTGCTGGACTGTAGACATGTTTTTGAGTAATTGTAGGATCCGTCTGGGTCATTCTACTTATGGTTTGTTGCACAAATGATTCATCCTCTTGCTGTGTTCTCATTGTGCCTGTAAGCAACTCTGTCAACTCTGCTTTATGTCTTCAACAGGTTGAGCAGCATCTGCAGCTAAATCTGGTGAAGGAATCTCAGGAGTACTGCATGTAGTTAAACTGCCTGGATAATGGAATACTGACACCCTTTGGATTCACTCCCCGTAGTACTATGAAATAGGACTTCTGGTCCAACAGAGGGTCATGATTATTATTCTTCAAGACAAAAGAGAATGCTTTCACCTTGCATTCACAAGACAACTAAAAATTGCACTGGGGTTTGATAGCATTTCATCAGAAGTAATCCAGACCTGGTCTTTGCTGGCTTCCTCTTATTTGTTCTGTTATTTTTACAGTTGTGATACGTTTTATTTGGGTTTTTCAAGTAGTTAGGATGTAAAAGCTTTAATTGTAACCATCACACACAAACTTCTGCTATTATTGTTCACACATTGGCAGATTAACACAATTTCCTCCACGACGCTCTGATTTGATTTGATTTTACTGGTAGATCTCAGTTAGAGGTCTGCAGAAAATGCAGCAGATAATTGTATTTACAGAAATTAACAGAAATGTAAAAAAAAAAAAAAAAAAGGAATACAGTGACCTTGTTATCAAAACTATTCATATTTACATGTGTGCTACTTGTAAAATGAAGTTGTTATCTAGATCAAATTTTGTTAAGTTCAGTATTTAGATCCCTTTAGGCTCAGATTTAACATTTCCCAAACTTCTTAAGGGGAATTTAAAGGTCATTTAGCTGCTTGAATGGTTAGCTAGGATTTAGCTATATCACTTTTTGTGATCATTAAGTACGCTTTTATAGCTTTTAGTTTCTGATAACAGCATGCCTGCTACAGCCAAAAACAACTCAAGGAGTCATCAGAATACAAACAGCAGTGTGCTGACCTGTAAAATAATTAGTTAAAGCACGATACAATGAGATAATGTATGGAATTCATGGAAATCATAAAAACCATGTAAAATTCATCTATAACACTTGTCACGGCTCACAGAACATGATTGTTCTAAACCAACTTTGGACCAGAGGGGGAAATTAATCTGTCTGGAGAGACAAGCGCTCCATTACATCCAATTCAGCCAAATCTGTATCATCTTGTAGAGGAATTCCTGGCGCATTCTCAAACCAAGGCTGTCATAGGCAGTGGGCTCAGGTATGCCATGAGGCAGAAAAAGGTTTGCCCTTCATAGGCTGGTGTCCCTGAGGTAATATGTGTGCAAGAGTGTTAGAGCACCAGCCTGGAAAAGCTGAGACACAGGACAGGATGAGCCCTATTCACAAAGGTGGCAGCAAAATGAATTTGGTCACGTAGACTAACTGTCACTCAGTGAAACAGGAGCTGCCAGTGAGTACAAGAAGGCTAATAGACACTGTGAGGCTGAGCTTAGAGGTGACTTCTACTGGAATGATCCACCAGTTCAGCCACTTTGATGGATTATTTATTTATTTATATTGATGTTTTTTTTTTTTTAATTACTACACTTAAAACAACATCACCCTGGATGTGCCTTTCAAGCCAATAACAGAGAGTGGCCTGAAAACAGATTTTCTTTTCTATTTTCATTGTGTTTTCTATGTTTAAACACATACACACAAAGGAACAGCATCACAATGAAATTCCTGAATGTCACATTATTTCAGAATCCAAGATTCTCTGTTTCTCAAGGGTAATAAAAAAAAATAACAAAGCCTTAGGCACTGTTTTTACTCTGAGTTAAACGACTTGAACATTTTGCAAATCAGGTTACTTTGGCTTCTTGCCCACCTTATAAGTTCATCATTCTTCCTGAAGAAACGGTAGAGGAATTATTCTTAATGTTCACATTTACATTCAAGAAATGCAACTGAAAGAGCTCTTTTTTAATGCAATTTCATCTGACAAATTTAGAAAATTAGAGTCTAAGAAAAAAAATCAAAATTATCCTGTTTGTAATTGTACAGACTTAAGGTTAGTTTTTCCCACCCTGAAGGCCCCTTCAATGATCCCATAAATATAGCTCTCCTGCCTCATTTACATTATTTTATCTATCTATCTATCTATCTATCTATCTATCTATCTATCTATCTATCTATCTATCTATCTATCTATCTATCTATCTATCTATCTATCTATCTATCTATCCATCTGTCTATCTATCTATCTATCTGTCTATCTATCTATCTATCTATCTATCCATCTGTCTATCTATCTATCTATCTGTCTATCTACCTATCTATCTATCTATCTTCCTTTCTTTTTTGGAATTCTTTATATAATCTATTCTGTGATCTGTCTCTTCGGCTTCCAGCATTATGTCCTGACCAAGCAGTCAATGAAAGACAGACACTATTTTGCCATGATTCTGCAGCTCCTATGAAAACTCCCTCATGTTGTAACGGTCCATCCTTCAGCAAATTACTCAGTGTTGTCTGTTTATAATTTAAAACAAAAGCTTTTGATTTTTTTTTTTTTTTTTTTTTTTTTTTTTTTGTGGTCCAGATGATGATTATAAAGTGTTGTAAAAATGTTCATTCATTCAGATTAGGATATTTAAATTTGCTAACAGTATATTTCTATGACTTTAAGCATTCCCAGGAAACCTCTTGAGGGAATATAACTTTGTAAAGTCATCTTGTGAACATTCAGTACTGAAATATAAAACTATGGCATCCACCTCTGTTGCTGTAAAGATGTTCGATGTGCAACAAAACAATTTAGTTGGTGCATCTTTATGTCTGCGTTAAGGTTTCAGATACCTCAGATACAAATTGGTGATAAAATGTCACATTATGTTAATAACAACAGCAATTTGTACACGCTGATTAAACAGCAGTAGTGTGTATCAAAAATAATTAGACACACACACAAATACTAGATATTTTTGTTAAAACTCACGGTATTCGGCTGTTGTCAAACTGTAAAATGCTGTTTTTGTTTTTTCTTTTAACACCTGTGATGCACTGCTGCTGGTTTTGCTCCAGTGCCTCCAGCTGGGACATAACTGCTGTTTGAGAATAAAGATATATATAATGTTAAGAATGTGTATGTGACTATTTAACTGTTTAATTATTGACATTGTAGTTGGTATTTCTTTTCAATATCTCACGAAAACAGGAGAAAAAAAAATTTCATTAAAAGTTCAAAAGACAAAAAAAACATTACTCAGTGTTCTACTTATAGGCCTGATTGAACTTTTACTAACAACCTTTCAGACAGTAGCACCTTGCAAAAGAAAATACAACATAGTCCAATTCACACTTGCTTTTATGTGTGTATTCTTCACAAACAAACAAACAAAAAAGTGACAAGACTTCAAAAAGAGTCAAGTGTCTCCTAAAGGTAAGAAAGTGGGGTGAAGAAGGTCATATACCATCTGCAATTTCAAAACGGATCTGATTTCTAAAGCTGGATAAACAACAGAGTAATATCTGCAAGATATCCAGGTGACCTGAACCAACCGAGCAAGGAAACACAACAAACCTCTTCCACCATTTCAAAAACAGACTTATCATGATGGAATAAACAGAAAGCCCGCTCTGAAGTTTCAGCTGTGAGCATTGTCACCCAAACACAGAAACAAGTCCCTTGTGGTAACTTTCACTCCTGTGAATTCCCATTGCAAGTCGCTATTGTGACAGAAATCAGACTAGCTGCTTTGTCAGTTAAAACATGACATTATTTAATCAAAAACTTGTATTACGAGTTAAGTAGCTGTAATACACCAGTTGAATCCAACTGAACTTGTATACTACTATATTCATTTATTTGGTACATTACTTGCAATTATCCAGTGTTTGATCTCAGTTATTGATGTTATATCATGTCGTGGTCTGCTTATTATAGCGTGTTTCCAAGGAAATCAAATTAATGCTTCAAAAGTATTTGATGTTGTATCTTTAATGTATTTAACAAATATTGAACATAACTGGTATTTAAGATTAAGTCCACAAAGCAATTTCTGACATTTCATATAAGAAATTGTCCCATGGAGAGGTCTTGAACACAACCATTCTCGATGTTTTGACTCTTTTTTGCAAAAGACAAACTGTGTGCATCCTTTAAGTTTAACAGCACCATGTCTTTCTTGCCTCATTAGTTTCATTGCATGTATATGGTGGTAATTATCCTTATTGATCAACATGAAAAAAGAAAAATGTTCTCCTGGCTCAGCCCCTCTTTGGCTGCTTATCCTCCCTGATCAGTGACTGAAACTTTATGAGACATTCTTAGGCTACAGCTGATAACCAGCTATGAGCATTATTAACCGCAATTCAATGGAAGTTGGAAGATTGTGTAAAATGTAACTAAAAACAGATTTGCAAATCCTTTTCAACCTTTATCAATTGAATACATTACAAAAACAAGATAATTCATGTTTAAACTGAAAAACTTTTTTTTTTTTCTCATTTTGAATTTTATGTCTGCAACATGCTTAAAAAAGCTGTGATGTGGGCATATTGCATCCCCTTTCCTTTTCCTTCCACTTTAAATGGTCTTATACATGAAAGATGCGACAAAATATTTTGCCTTGCCTTTTAACAACACTCAACAAACATTTGGGAAATGAGGAGATTATTTGTTAAAGTATTATAGGCAGAATTCTTTCCCATTCTTGCTTGATGTACAACTTCAGCTGCTCATCAGTATGGGGTCTATTTTATACTTGATAATGCACCACACAAACAATTTGAAGCGTCAACTCTTCAGACCACAACACACTTTTCCACATTGCGTCAGTCCATCTGAGGTGAGCTCGGGCCCTGAGAAGCTGGGTGTTGTTAATATATGGTTTTTACTTTGCATGGTGGAGTGTTAACTTGCACTTAAAGATATGGCGATGAACTATGTCAGCCAATATTAGATTTCTGGGATTTTTACGAGCCTTTAAGGTAATATCCGTTACAAAGTGATGTCAGTTTTTAATGTGGCGCCGCCTGAGGGATCAAAGGTCATGGGTATTCAATGTTAGTTTTCAGTTTGGTCGCATATGCGCAGGAATTTATCAATATTGTCAGAATCTTTGATGATATTATGACTTGTGAGTGATGAAATTCCAAAATTCCTTACCCTTGTACATTGAGTCTTTGTACTCCCTTAAACTAAATATAGGTTAACAACCATTAGAAAATCATTGTATTCTATTTCTATTTACATTTTACTCACTGTCCCAACCTAATTGGAATTGGGGTCGTAGATAAAAATGCCAAGACTTCAAATTTTTTCACATATTTTCACACATTTTTTATAGATAATTAAAAATTATTGATTAAAAATAAAGCACTGAATTTTTTAATGCATTCCACGTGGTTGTATTTAACTCCCTTTAATTCTTAATATGACGATATAACTGCTTAAGTTCAGTCTGCTGCTCTTATTTATTTATAGGTTTCTTGTCTTTCTGTGCTACGAAGGCTTTCAATGTCTTAGTAAAGAGCTTCGCTCTGAACTTCTTTTCAAAATGTGCTCTATAAATAAGATATTTTCTTGCTTTGGCTGTCTTAGTTCCATTACTTTTGATGTTATTTATTTCTTGTAAATTTTTCACCCCGTTGGGAAAGACTTTGTTGCTCTGTTTAAAATTAGTGCCTTAAAATAGCTTTTTTGGGTAAAATACATAGCTATACACCAAGCTCAGGAAGTTTTAAGTGGTGAAGTAGTCTGTCCTACGGGCACATCATGAGCTTTTCATGTATGATATGCCAGCAGCAACTGTTAATGAAGCCTTTATTGTTGTTACATATTTATAGTGATTGTCAACTAAATGTGGATTGCCCAAAAAAAAAAAAAAAAAGGTACAGTTTTTCAGCACTGGTAACTGCATAAACACCTTAAAGCTTTTCAAACACTCAACACTTGCTACAGCTTCTCCCATCCAATAAGCTCAACCAGATTGTGGATCTGTAACTACATCGTTTACATATACCAGGGAGGCTTATGAAGGATAGGTGAGCAGATAGTGGACAGCGAACATTTGGACTGATAGATAGTTCAGCCCCGGAGGGCCCTATCATCTGTCATCCACCCTGGGACCTGTCAGTGGAGCCAGCAACAGCTGTCCTGCCTCAATTATGAATCATTGGCCATGTCAGGAGACCTCAGACTACCTTATCTTCACCAGTGCTGCTGCCAAATGCCCAGAGGGACTTTTTACTCAATGTCTCTCTCTTACACACTCACACACACACATACACACACATTTGTACATCCATATATGTGTGTGAATGTACACGCACATGCACACATGTGCATGCATGTTGCTTTGGCCTGTAATGAGTGCAGCCTTATTGTAAGTTGTAGCTGCATCTGTGCCTCAGCAGGCACGTTTGTGGGACCGAGGATTTGGCTGACCAAGCACACTTCTGCACCAACCACAACATTATCAGAGGATCTATACACTGTGCTGTTCCATTTCTGGAACTGTCGAGGGAGGAGAGAATGAGTTTTTCTTCCTTTTTTCCCTGCTTATGGAGAAAGCACCAAACAATGGCAGAAATGCAACACCATCCACCAAGGTATACATTTACTTCAAGTGTTCCTTTTTTCCAGTTGGCCCCCTCCAATAATTCTTTCTCCTGACACTAATCAAAATGAAAGGCTCAGAAGAGAAAAGGTCATCTCTTTCCTCAAGTCGCTGCTTTTTCAATCAAACCACTGTAATGAACACAGATCCTGCAAGGCCACACGACAATTGGCAGTCCTAGAATTGCACATTGAATATGGACAATGAAAGAAAATATCTTGAGCAAAGTTTGAAAGGACGACATTATTTGGAGGTTTAAATAGCTTGAACCTGGTGTGTTATCCACAGCCTTTGTCGAACAGAAGGCTTGTAGTGAGCTGCAGAACTAAACTGTAAGAGTTAGCAGTGATCCAACATATCCCACCCAAACAGAAGCTACCTGGAATCATAATAATAGTAGCCCCACTTATTTTAACCAACTTGTTGGTCCTATTGTCATCCACATATTTGCTGCTCCCTACACAGCACATCATAGAAAGGAACACAGGTAAAAATTCTCTAATATAAAACATAAAGAAGGTTGCGATTTACTAGGGGTGGGAAAATTGAATCGAAAAATCAGAAATTGGGATTTTTTTCTTCACAATTTTAAAGTCGATTTTTTTTTTCCAAATAAATAAAATTAATGCACTATAAAATTTTTGTCATTTTTATTGTTTTAAAATTGATCGTTTTAATTGTTTTAGTAGGTATTATAGCAGCAGAATGATGATCTGGCTACTGTGTTGTTTTTTCCTCATTGAAATGAAGAAAAATGACGACACTTTTTTTTTGTTGTTTTTATTCTACAAAAATCAGCAATATCGGAGAATTGTGAGAATCGCAGTTTAAATCGAATCAGGACAAAAGGATATCGTTACACCCATACTATTTACATTAGAACGCAAATTTCTTTAGAAAGCAGACCCTTGTCTTGAAAAACCACATATTCTCTTTAAATTTAATTTGTTCTTGTGCAACCTAAAGTAAATTCAATTTTTTAAAATAAAGTTTGAAATAAATTCAAATTCAAACCTCAGTTTGTTGACCTCTGATGCAAATAACGAGGCATCCTAAGCTCTTTTGTCTTTTTCACATTCAGTTTTTCTGAAAAACAATTCCATTTCTCCTTTGTAAACACCTCCGGTCAGCTGACTCACAAGTCCATTATCATCCAAGCGTTTGCGCCACACATGATGGCTAACTGACCCTGCATTTAGTGGTATGAAGTGAGAATCAAAAGGTATAAAACTCTACCCTGCAGTGCTTCTGCATTCCTTAAAATAATGTCAGAACTGCTTACAACCAATTTTAACTTGCTGAGGATAAGAGAGAAAATAGTCTAAAATCCAAGTTTTATTTACGGAGCTTTAAATTAATTATGTAATTTGCTCTAATGTGTGATTGATTAGAATTAAAAGCACAGAAAAATCATAAAACATAAGGCTGACTGAGCTAACAGTGTTTTCAAGCTGCTTGTAGCTGTTATGTTGTCTCTACAGCAACGCATCATCCACTCCCACCCCTCTCCTCGAGGCAAACTGCAAGAGATCTTGAAAAGCTGAGACTTGATACTCATATGACCCAGAAGAAGTCTTTCAAAGCATTTCATAATATGTGAGGTCAAGGCTATGGGTCTAAAGTTTGACAGAAAGCCACTCATATAGGTTCTTTTGGGAACAGGAACTATACATGATATTTGCTCCACTGCTGGGATTTTGAGATGCAGACATAGAAAAGATTTTTCATCTTTTCTATGTCTGCAGAATAGTTGACAAATGATTGTCACAAATCTTCAGAGTGCGGGGGTGCACACCTGCTGATTTATTAGGATGGAAGCATTTTAGCTGCCATTTTAGTCACCCGTTGGCCCACAAGAGAAATATTATAAGCCCAATCATTTTTATGATGCAATTAGTTAGTTACTGGTCCGATGTGAAATAAGTAATGAGGCAAACATTTCTCTCGAGGCTCTGAAATAAACAATGTGTCAACAAAATTAAACCTTTCACAGATGATGTATCATGTTTATTTGCTTATGTATTCATTTATCTGCATGTGCTGAAGAACTATCCACTGAGACCTATTCTGACTGATGTTTTATTGTTGAAAACATCTGGTGGTGCTCTGCAATGAACATTTACATGGACTCACAGGAGCCATTGCTGAGGCAGAAATGAGCCGTATGTAATCAAAATGATACAGTAACACAATATACAGAAAATGAATGACCCAGCTGCTTGGGGCAATGAATCAACAGCCACTGAACTCACCAGCTGCAGTGTCATCATTACCATGATAAAAACCCACTGGATTATATGGTGGAACATACTGGTAATGTGCCCACCTCATAGCCCCTCTATCTCTGGCTTGCATTAGAATAATCTTGGTACAGCACATCGAGGTGGTGTTTTTTTTTGTTTTGTTTTTTTTTTGTTTATGTCTTAATAAATTCATTTAAAAAAAACAAAAAAAAACAGGAAATTGTTCTTACAGTATTCATTACCAGAGGAATGTTATCTTAATTGAACATTCACCTCTGTGAAAAAAAAAAAAAGAAAAGAGCCAAGGCCATTCCTGTTTTCCCTGCTGCCTAAAACAATGGATTCCAACTAATCAGCAGAAGCTGAATGTTAATGGGAACATGCTGGAGCTGGCAGATGAACACAATACTATTGTCACTTCTGTCCCAACTGAACGAGGTACTATTTTGTCATTCTGAGATCACCAGATTTAACCATTTCATACTGACCATCTTTTCTAATTTTGTTTCCTCCAGACACCTTCATTGAAGCAGACATAAAACACTGAGATAAGATTCCTGCATCCTGATAAATCAGCTTCACTCTAGGACGTCTCCAGGGCCTTGACAGCTCAGTTTATTTGCTGCACTGTGCATCTTTGCATAGATTTGAATTCATGCATTGCTCATTACTCCTCATCTTTTCCAGCGTGCATCTTAACTCCCATCTTCATCATGATGCTGAAAGAGCTGCGGAGAAGTTAGCCCTTTGCCAGACAGTCTTCTTTCTTTATGACAGCTCGCAGGGTGGAGGAGCAATTAGTGTCACCTGAAAGCTTTTCTCTCAGGATGGCTGGGCCCCATGAAAACTCATCTAGGCAAAGCCTTGACACCCTAAAGAGCTCATCAAGATCAAAATGGCCATCTTTATGTCCTGACTTACTCGCCCACAACACAGCATGATGAAGGTTTCCTTTTGCCTCATCTCAAGTTGATTAAAGGCAGCAAGGCGCTCCTGGTTTCCATTAGTCAGTCAGGTTCAGTTTTACTGTGACATGTTTTCTGTGTCCTGCGTCGTCTGTGCAGCAGACAACCAGACTCGCTGAGTGTTAAAGGTGAATAAGAAGGATTATGTCCATCAGTAAAGAGTGAATCTTGTTGAAAATGATGGGTTAACGCTTGCTTTTGCTGGAAATTGAACATTCTTTTGTGGTCTTTTTTTTTTGTGATGAGATCACATGTTGCCATAGAACACCAACAAAACTAGTTTATTTCCCTCACCCTCAAATCGGGCCAATGCCTTATTAGTGCTTTTTTTTTTTTTTTTTTGGGTAAGAAAAAGTGGAATTAAAATGAGAGTGCAAAGATCAATACAGCAATTCAACCAGCACTGAGAGGGGCCTGTGTGTCAAGAATTGGTGCCGCTTATTAACATGACTATTGATTGGAGTCAGAGGAGCATGGTCGCAGAGGCAGCATCAAATACCAATCGTTAACCCTCGAGTCAGGATTAGGTGTAAACACTTGGCATGCTCTATAACATCTCAATCCTTAGAGGGGTGTTTCATTGATGATCCTCCTCAAAAAGTCTCACCTTGGGTGTAATTCATTTGCACATTTAGCCTTGAGCTCATTAGATGGTCTTATGTTTTCTTTCAGTTTGTTTTGAATTCTGTGAAACTGTTCCGTTGCCTCAGTGTGAAAAATCTTGGAAGCCATCATTTTCTCAACTCATGTTCAAGGCCATTGTTTGATATTTTATGAGATTTCATTAACAGTCAAAACAAAAGATTGTGCTCTCTGTCACTTTCTTTCACATTCAAAACATATGATGATTGCTTGACTAATAATGCTTGCTACTTTGTGGCATGAATACTTATTTAATTCCTGATACCGTTTCTGTCTTATCTTCAAAAACATAATTTGCTGGTCATATTTAGAGTTGTTTGGTTAAAGTGGTCTGAAGACCAGCCAGATTGTTTAATTCATTCCCAGTTCATCTGCAAAAGTTTGAACCAACTAAGACAGAATTGAAGTGAGAAACAAATAGGAAACCAATAAAATACAGGAGGGTGTCAAATAGGATAAAAAAAAAAATAAGGAAAAGATAAGGTAAGAAGAAATTGAAGCGAGATGGAGAGGAAAAAAAAAATTGAAATAGACTATTGATCTCAAAATCCCTTCCCATCATATATATATATTTTTTTATTTTTATTTATTTATTTATTTTTTTTTTTTTAATGATGTGGCTTTAATCCTTTCAGCAGGTTAGAACACTGCTGTCATCAGCCTTCTTGGCAGTGGGAGAAACTCTGTGTGGACTTCTATTCCCACTGTTTCCTACGCATTACTTTTCTCTTTTAGCAGGAGTGCAGGATGTTCCATGAAACAGACCAGTCAGATACTGTGTAAAGCCTCAGATGGTAACTCCTCGAGACCCAGGCAGGTAGATCAGAGAGAAGAGAAGATGAAGAAATCAAAACAGGACAGATGGCCTGGAAGGGGCTGATAGCCAGCCCACCCACCCAGATTTTTTTGATCAAATGAAAACGCTCTGAAACTGATTTTAAGCACTTTAATGCTGCAGACTTACTTTAGAAAACCCCCATCTGTCCTGCTCTAACACCTTATTGCAAAAGTGGGATGAAGTAGAGGAAATGGATATATGTCAGTATGATGTGCTTTAAGATACCGTATGTCCAATCCACTTTCTTCAGTCAGTTGCTATTCTGTGGATCAGTGTATTATTTTGTTATATATTGTGAGAGCTTTAATCAAATGTTACCACATTTTGACTGAAAACATCAATATCTCATAAATATATAGGAAAGTTATCCTTTAAATGGTTGAGATGGCTAAGAAACACATGAACTTAATATCTATGCTGATAGATATGAATAATTTCAAACAACTAGAATACAGTGGATAAATCATAATATTTTCATTTATACAAACTTACATTTTCAATGAAAGGAAAATCAAACTGCTGACTCAATAAACATTTCCTTCTCTAATACAGTAACCAGCTCTGGCTTCAATGCTATTCATCGTTTCTAACCCAAATGTAATAGCTAGAAGAATGTCAGACAAAATCAATAGTTAAGACCTTAGACTTGCATGGTATACATACTCTCTACTTTACATATAAATATCCAATACATGATAGATACACCACACATAATTACATTAATAACAAAGAGCAGAGAGCACTAAAGTGCAACGCCTTTTGATGAAAATGCTTTCATTATTTGTTACATTATTTATCTCCATGATGAAAGCTGTGCTACATCAGCCTCTTAATATTCTCACAGTTATTCTGCAAATAAATCATAATGTGGTCAGAATCACCAGCTGGAGCAATGCATTATCTGCTGTTAGAGGGGTTGAACTGTAAAGCTGAAGGCAGTAAATTCTCCAGATACATTTATCACCCTCCTGCTGCAAACTGCCAAACAGCTAAAAATAGTATTGGTGGAGTGCAGAAAAGGGCTGATTGTGCTTATTTTTTGCCTATATATATATATTTTTTTTTTTATCATACTCTAAGGGGTTTCTGAGTGCAAAAAGAAATAAAATAAAAGAAAGAAAAGAAAAGAAAAGAAAAGAAAAGAAAACATTTATATTTAAGTTTTCATTGACCATCGACATAAAAAAAAAATCAGTTGTCCTCCATGTTATTCATTTAGGTTCGTTACCCTGCTTTGTCATTGCAAACTACTGGACTGTCAGCTATAATATCAATTCCCATCCATAATTAAGGCTGACTGCCAAAGTGCAAACATGCTCTCCAGCTATAATGTCTCTTCTACAGCTCATCAGCTGTGAGTTGTCAGTAAAGTGTTGGGCTGTGGTTGGCACAGTAAATTATACTAATCAATACCCAGTCGATTGATTGAATCTCCAGAATGATTTACGACTATCAACCAACCAACCCTAGTTTGTGTATTTTCTTTAAATTAAGTAATTAATTAATTTATTTTTATTTTACCCAGTCAGACTGTGTTTTAGGACTTTCTTTTATTTTTCAAGGCTTTACTTTTACTGTCAATCATAGTTTGATCAGAATTAGGAAAAAACTGACTGACTGTCAAGAAAAATATACATAGTTTCAGCAGCTTGTCATTACCTGGAAGCAGAAAAACATAAAAATACAAATCAATATTTGCTTGTTTCAATACAGGAATCTCAGACCCTTTAGGGACCTGGAGCAGAACCTCTAACTTTGGCAGGCAAGCAGACTTTTTCATTTTTCATTTTCATTAACCAACTAGAACAGAGAATCCATATAAAGAGGAACAAGCTTAATTTTATTATGTTTTTATTTTTAAAAAAGTTACGCAAACTACAACTTAGGGTGGAAAATTAGGATACAGGACAGACACTAAAGATACAATACTAATCCTCCCAAGGTACAAATATGTACCCCTTATTAAGGGTACAACAGTCATACTTTGGAGGGTACTTTTGTACCCCTAAAGGCGCAATTACCATGAGTATTTTTTTTCTGAGTGTGTCCTTTTACATGCAGAAAAAGTAAATACAGGTATTCAGACCAAAGTTAACTTTAAATCTTGAGTAGAAAGAAAAAAAGTCAAAATGCTGGTTTGATTATATTTGACCTGGATTACACTGTGTGAACACTGAGAAACTGAACAGCTTTCAGCTGGAAATGTCTGTCTCACTGCTGATGTGAAGGTATGACACATGATTGATTTAAATTCCTGCCTTCACCATCTTTATTCAGTCTATGTGTTCTCATGGAACAGAGACCTTGACACCTCATTCTGTATAGTTTGCCTTCAGATAACTAACACTGGGAGGAAGCGACAGTGCCCTCCATCTGTTCACATGGTTATACTGAAACGGATGGTTTCCCTCTAGTTCTTCACCCAGCATGACTCCGAGTTTTTAAAGTCACCAAAGAAACTTTCTACCAAATGTACTGGAGAAGTTGTGAAAGCTAAAAGCTGATACATCAAACAAATGTGACTATGTAATAGTGTATGCAGGTAAGTGTGTGTCTGCTTATAAGTGGTTCAAGATTTACTTAAGTTACCCAGAGGAAGCCTTTCGGAGAAAAGCACAGTCTCAAACATACACTCTGTCAAGACTTATCTTAGCCCTCCAGAGGCAGCAAGACAAAGCTCACACATTTTAAAGTCTCCAGCGGTAAATGAGGCGTTTGAGGAATTGCAAATGCTGGGGAATGCGCTCCGTACTGACAGTTAATTTTTATAACCTTTTGTAAAGAGACTTACCAAGCAAACATTCAACCTGAGACAGACCCCATCTCTTGCGCCCTCATCCACCCACTCACCCAAGTAATTCACTGCCTGTCTATCTCTATCAACCCACACAAACACCAGCACTGCCTGAGCTGAAACTAAACCAAAATATACCGGAGCCGCTCACTGTGAGAAATATTATTCTATTGCAAGTTTATGTTAATTTGATAGGTGGTTTATAAAGCAGCAAATAACACAGCTCAAGTTAAAGTTGCTGTCATTAATATTTTCACATTAAACAAGAGTTGTGTTTTTTGGGTATCTCTCTGGCACAATTATACACTTTCAGCTTCACTGGGTTTTACAGCCTGCTGATAACATTAGAGGTTTAATAGCCTGCAGGTTTATTTTTTTATGTTTACTTTTTCAGTTTTTGTATTTCTCTCAACCCTCTGTCAGCCTCATTTCCTAAAAGAGTTTGTTTTGAGCCTTTGATAAACCATAGATTCTTACCTACCAAGCATCAAATGGCAAAAGAAGTTATCTTGAAAGTTAACTTGAAGGCACAGTGGAGAGTTTATATGATGGACTGATGCAGACGAAACAATAAGTTTGAAAAACAGAAAAAAAATGTTCGCCAAAGTGTGTCAAAGTTACCTCTCACAATGTCCTCCTTACAAAAATCACGGTCAGATAAAGCTCTATTCATTTCTGTTTTTACACACAGAGATAAAGCTTTCTTGGCATATGAAACTCATGGTATCTATGGCAGCAAGGTAAATATCAGAATGAAGAACATATATAAAAGGTTTTTATAAGAATATGCAAACTAAATTCAAATATTTCAATAAGTAATCATACTCTACAGAGACATCAATAGGTCAAGCCAGGCTGCACCTTTTGTCTGGCTGACTTTGTTCAGATACAGCAGAACAGCTATGAAATATATTCCAGGTTTTTTTTTTTTTGTTTTTTTTTTTATATAGCTGCAACAGTTGATAAATGTGCTGTGCACTTTACAGTGCAAATTAGGATAGCTACGGTATTTAAAATGCTATATAATTAGAGTATTTAAAATATTGTCCAAGTGAAACTCAAAGCAAAGCTGTACAGCATATAGAGACTCCAGCTGCTTGCATAGACTAGTCAGGAGAGATGTAAAGCAGACCTATTACTTGTTAGTTGGTTAACTGTTAAAAAGGGCAATAGCCTGTGGCAGGAGGCTGTTTTTGTGCACTGATGCTCTGGTGCTCAGAGATTTGAAGCTTTGGTCAGAGGACAGAAGGTTGAACAAGTAGCAACATAGACTAGAGCAATCTGAAATGATTTGACTTGCCCTTTTGTTCATCCTGGAGGAATACAGATCAGGAAATGTAAGCAAATGAGCACCAATAATCCTCTTAGTAGTCAGGACTGAACGTTGCAGTTTCCAGGTCTGATTTAGCAACCCAACCAAACAACAATTCCACAGGACAAACCTAAAAACAGCTGAGTAGAAGTAGGTCAGTAACTTCTGTGCCAGGTTGAACGTCCTCGGTTGGCAGAAGAAGTAAAGTGGCTGGCTGCTTCATGTCCTTTCTGTCTATAGACTCTTCTCCTTCCTATATTAGGTACTTCATAAATGGGTATGACAAAGAATAGTCATTAGTGTAGAGAGATAAGAATAATAGGAACATCACACTGCCCTTGGGAACACCAGTTCTGATGTGCAACTGTTGTATGTAAAGTTGCTCGCTTTCACTATCTGCTGTTGTCTGGTAGTCGGAGATCCATCAACAGGTGGAGTGTGTTATGAAAGGTTAGATGAGTTTGGAGAGGAAGAGATCTGGGATTAGAGTTTTAAATGCTGAACTGAAGACTTGAAACAGCATCCTGGCAAAAGTTCCTGGTTAGTCAGGACATTACAGGAAAGGCCCATGTTTATGGCCACATCTACTGATGTTTGTTAGGCAAATGGACCAAAATCAGTTTCTCAAAAAGGATTTCATTGTGACATACAACAGAGGGAAAAGTCTGCAGTCAATCAGCTCTATGATTTGGGGTGTCTTGGAGGTGGGGTCAACAGTGGATAAATAAACCACTGAAGATCTCAGTGAAAATGGGTGATAGCTGGCGATAAGTTGCAAGTGGGTGAGCTTATTTCTGAGCCTGCTGAATTCCTGTTTTATTGCTTCTCATAGGACTGACAGACTTTTTCACAGATCCTGAGAATAGGTTGAGGAGCAGTAGGGCAACAGGAGGGTGTGTGGAGAGCTGGACGGGATGGCTGAAGGGTGCGACAATGCCCTTTTCAACCCTGCAGTAAAACAGATTTAGGACATCAGCCAACTGCTGTTGGTGGTTCCCTTCAGAGGAGGAGGTGGATGGCTTCTGATTTGTGACGCTTCTCAGAAAGCTGCTTTGTTAAGCTTTTCAGGGAAGCTCTTCTTAGATGCAGTAATCTTTTTTCTTAGTGTGTTTCTGGCCTGGTTATACAAGACTTTGTTCCCTGTAGAAAGTTTCCTCTTTGGTTTGTCAAAACTTCCTCAGTTCCACTGTAAACTATGTTTTCTTGGTGCTGTTTGTCCTGATGGGGATACATGTCCTGACAATAGCTGATGTAGAATGTTACTGTCATTATACTTGTTCAAGCTGTGAGCCAAAAAACAGTCCAATCTTTGACATCAAAGCAGGCTTGTAGGTCCTGCTCTGCTTATTTGGTCCATTTCATTACAGTCTAAACAGGCTTATTAAATTTGATTGAACTCATTTATATGTGTCTTCTATTGTAAAGTAAAAGTAGTCTCAAGTGTTTGTCTAGATGTCGGGCATTTAATTTGCTCTCTGTATTTAGGTAGCTCATATAAGCTACACTTGAGTAGGCCTAAGAGGGTGTGCAGATATTTACTACAATGAATAAAAAGATCTTTGCAGTTAGAGAAGGGTGCCAAAACGCTAGGGTAGCATATCTTCTTCAAAGTTACATGTTTGCACGAACCTTGATTGATGTAAAAATACAATCTGCTGTCTTGGTGATGTGTCCATGCTGAACAGCTGAAGGCCTGGCAGGGAGAATGCACTGTCCAGGATGGCTGAGTTCAGCCAGGTTTCCATATAACACAGGGTTGGAATGGTCCTTGTTTGCCTGCAAGGCTATTGGCTCAACATAAAGTCATAGATTTTGCTGCTGTAAATGAAGGTTTGCAAATAATTTCGAAGTTCACATTTGTAAATCGTGTTTTGTTCTCCTGCAAAAAGTTTCTGCCCAAGGGACAAAATGCATTTGGATATGTGGATATGTGAGTTGCATGGTTGTGAAAAAGATTTGTATTTGCGGAAAAAAATAGAATATCTTTTGCAAACATCCTGTCCACAGAAGCATAGCACAAAACTACGTGCAAAACAATAAAGTTGCAAATTTTATGCCAGTATTCATGCTGCGATCTGATTGCGACTTATCAAACTGTCCAGTCAGAGAGTAGATGGTTTTCTGTTCTGCATTGCTGTAGGTTCTTAAAGGACAGTAGATATGGTTTAAAGATGGGCGATGGCGAGGTCAAAGTGGTTTATTAAATTGCACTGGATGCTCGCTCTATGGCCCCACCCACCTCACATGTCGTGTGTTCTTGCTGAAAACTTGTTCTGGATGAATTGTGTTTGACCCCAAAATCAACGCAGAAAGCATGAAGGCATTTTTTTAATCCACGGGATTCAAGTTATTTCTACTATAAAAGATAAAGAGCTGCATAAAGGACCTTCCTGTTTCTTATATTTATAAAATGTTAATACGTTTGAAAAATGGTTAGAGGGTTTTTATTTTGACTTAATCTGAAAAGGTACTCATTCTAACATTGTTTTCATTAACCAAGCATGTCATAGCCTAGCAACTAATCATATGTCACTTTATCTGTTGCAGCATAAATGCAATTTAAGTTTTATTTTTAAAAGGAAACATTGAACTGTGAACTAATGTAATATTTGTACAAGTTGGATTTAATTATCTTTATTATTCTTTTTTTTCTCTTGATACATCTCTCCCTCCTCACAATATGTGTGTTATTTTTAAATGTCATTAGAAATGTTAATGTTTACACGTAAATTAAATTATTTTTTTGGTACAAAACAGGAAGAAATGCAAAACAAAAAAGGAACCGAACCATGACCTTAAAATGAAGGTACGTACTGAACTGTGATTTTGGATTTTGGTACCGTTACACCCCTTGGAGTTGCATAAGCTGCATTGGTAATGCAATCAATTATAAACAAACATTACACTTACAAAAAAATGTTTTTCATATTTTGTATTTTTACTTTTTACTTGTATTTATTGCTGTCTTATTAGTAGGTTTTATTGTTTAATCATCAATAAAACAATCAAAGTTTTATTTTTCTATTTTTTATCATACTTGTAACAATTTTATCTGTATTTTCTGTTTTGTGAAACACTTTGGTCAGCAGGGGCTGTTTTACATGTGCTACACAAATAAATTTGAGTTGAGTTGAGTTGATTACAGAACATGCAACCTCCAGTGGTTGTGAGAAAAGCTGCAAAAGTGATGTACAAAGAATGTACTTAAGCCCTATAATCTTCTAAAAAAATGTTTAAAATGGAACTATTATGTGCATTTCAGGCTAATTTATTTTTATTTCTCAGCCCAGAAGAGCTGAGATTGATCGAGTTATTGTCACAAATCGCTTTATTTACTTCAGACCGACCCTCTCCATAGGCTGTCAGATCAGTCTGTGGGCAAAACGAGTGGATTGAGACTCTTCCGCATTAAGCCCCGCCTCCCGCCACTGCACTACATCGGGAGCGCGCACCGCACCTGCTTTCGCCGTCATTGTAACATCTCATAAACAGAAGGATTAGGCTAATATGAACTCAATTAAAAAAAAAAAAAAATACAATGTCAACACATAGCATACAGCCCTACATGTTGGAACCTGAATCAGACCCTGAAAACGAAGTGGAAAACAGCAACCCACAGCAACGAATGCAGCAGGATGTCTCTCTTTGGTAAACTCACCAGCCATCGTTGGAAATAACTTTATCCCACGTTTTCCACCCGCCTGATGTATTTGTACATGCCCTTGTTAACCAGTAGAAGGCAACCAATCACCGAACTTTATCCCCCGGGACATCACAAGGATTTCCAAGTAGAAAAAACTCTCTAAAACGATGCGGTTTTTGTCGCCATGGAAACCGAACGTAGAGAGAGCGCTGGAACTCAAACTCAAACATGCGTTTAAGTGATAAAAAAACAGTGCCGCTCAAATGTCTGATGAGGATTCAACACTGTAACACTGTAGAAAGCTCAGAAAACTCAAAATACCATAATAGCACCCCTTTAATAATGATTATGTAGTGTAATTGCCTAAATTCAAACCATTTTTTAAAAGTATTTAAAAAGGTCCCATGTCACCAGAATGTTAAAAAGCTTGTCTACACACATATGATGTAGTTATAATGGTGGCATCTAAGCCTGTTGCCATCATTAGGAGAATGGCATAGCTTATATAAGAAATAGTTGAGAACTATACTTGTTCCAGTTGAAAAACACTCATGGGGGTCGTGCCTTCTATACAATCCCTCCTGCTGCAGAGACAGACCAATAGCTCTAAAATAAATGGGTTAAAGAAATCCAAGTTCAAATGAACTGGAGGACTTTTTGAGGTTTAAAAGTTCAGTTTTGAACTCAGAAAAAAGAAAAGTTAATCAAAAGGTATCATTTCACATAACGAACATTAAAGTGAGGTTATAACACTGACCTGAACTTCAATGCCGAATCCCAGATAGACAGTAATCAAGTAGTTGCACTCCACACCAGTGTCAAGTTCCTGTAAGATTTCGATGTTCCCCTCGGGGTCAGTGAAATTCATGCTGCATGGCTCTGTGGGAGACAGTAGAAAGAAAAGTGATTCCCTTTTTCCCAGACCACTGATCTTTCTGACAGCCCACCTGTGTCTCTGTGCCCCCGCAACCCTCCAACTATCTCTGCAGATATCCTCTTTGATACCGCTTATCTGGGCCTTCAGCCCTCTGCAACCAGTGGAAAGGACAGGCAGGACACATCAGGAAAAAATCAGATTGTTTTTGACACATGAGCAACTCTGTTATCCCTAGTAGGACGGATAGCTGTGTGCAGAATGTGAAATGATCAGAGGTGGTATTGACCTGGTGTTTAATTTTCTTTTCCTTTGGGATGGACAGAGTTTCCATAAAGTTTCTTTACAGTTTAACACATTTATTACAAACTAATTTGTGCAAATTATTACAAACTGATGAAAAGATATTAAAGTTTTATTTTATTTTATTTTGTACACCACTATATGTGCACTATGTGTTGCATGTATCACATCAAGACAGTACTTGATTTGTTGCCACATTTGCTGTAGTCTCATTAATGCCGGCAATGACATCTTTTGCTTCTGGTTGTTGATGTCCCGTGTCTTTACAAAATGTCTTTAATACAACCCTACAGAAAGATGTTCAGAGAAGTGCTGTTTGGTTAACAGGGTGGTCAGGAAACTAGGGCAATACTTTTAATCCAAGAGGCTGAAATGTTAGTTTTAGGATTCGTGAATATGCAGTCCATTCAGAAATTATAAATTGTGGTTAACTTCACGAATAGCTTTATATAGCTATATATATATATATATATGTATATAATCTAAACAGACTTTACTTTACTTCACAAATAGCCTTTGTAAATATATATATATAATCTAAACAGACTTTTTGGACATTGTGTATATGTCCATTGGATCTGAGAAGTTAGTTATTCAAATGTTCTGCTCAATGCAGTTTCTCCCAAAAGCAATGAAAAACATAACCATGCCTACCTGATGTTTGCATGGTGGTGATGGTAGTAGTTGTGATCACAGTTGTGGACGTTGTGGTGGTACCTTCTTCTTGAATGGGTGAAGTTTGCTTGGAGAGAAGGTTATCTGGGTTGCTTTTGTTTCTTGCTGATGTTTCCCTCACCTGTCCTTTCTCCATCATCGCTGACATGGGTGCAAGGGGGGACTCCGTAGGAAAATTCTTTCCTCGTGTAGACAAAGGAGCCACTGGGTTGTTGTCACTGCCTAAGCCTTTAATAAATGGTGTCATTTGAGTTGTGATGGAGTCTATTGTTGGCTCGATCTTGTCTCCCTCTCTGGCCTTCTCCTTAGTTGACTTTCTCTGAGGCAAAGACATGGGTGGTGCCGGTGTTGTGGGAAAAACTGTGGTGAATGGAGAGGTGGCAGCGGCAGTGGAAGTAGAGGCAACATCTGAGAAGGCTGGGGCATCCCTATGGGGCACAATTTGTGTGACAGCATCTCCTGCATTTGGAGCAGACACAGAGCCCGGCATCGTGGGATATCCAGCTACAGAGCCATCCTTCCTAAAAAAATGCTGGTCCCCCTGGAAGTCCCTTGTAAGAAGGTGTTCGTGAAGCAGCAGGCCCTTGAACACAGGCTGATGATTCGGTATATTCATCGGTGAGGCCGTTGTAACTGAATGGACTTCGCTTTCTGTGTCTTGTGTTGAAAAGTGTGTGAAGAGGTCCTTGTTTAAGTCCAGAGTTCTCCTACTGATGCCGTTACCTTCCTTCACACCTGGGTGCAAAACAAAAAAGTAATATGACTTTATTAATCAAACATTTTTTAGTTCAATGGAGCACAAAAAATAAAGATTCAAGTCTAAAAACCACCCTTATCACGCTTAATGAAATGAAAGCCATCCTCTTAAACATCGGCTCCATACACTTGTTCCTGATCAGTTGTTTGTAAATATGGGGTTGGATGTGATTTTACAATGGCACTTGTCCAGAAGTGGAATTTACAAGAAGCAAGTGAACAGTCATAGATGATATTTTAGAATTAGGCCATATGGAGTTCAGAGCCAGATTAGACAATGTTCTCCGTCAATGACTTTTTGCATTATGCTCATTATTGGCCCCAGTGGAGCCCATGTTCATCTGACAAAAGCTATTTTTCTTCGACCCTTAAAATGGCTCAAATCAATCAAAACTATTTTTATGTTGACATTGTTCAATTAAACATTTCATTTAATGTATTTTCATTTCATTATGACCCCTGAATTCTAAATCAATACACTTAAGAAATATTTGTCTCAACAAAGCGATACAAAAATGTTTAGAATATAAATAGAATACATATTAGCTAAAGATGAAAAGGTAGTGAAAACAATGAGGGATTTGATGGCATCCTTTTATGTGTCCATTAATTTATGTCTACATGAAACAATGCTGTCTACTTTGACAACTTAATTAGCTTGCATTTGGGGTGACAGTCTGTCTTAATGAGGCAAAATTGCTGCCAGCAGACTTCATAGATGAAAGGATGTTGTTGACACAGGAAGCAAATGAGTGAGATATCCCTATGCGAATGTTTCTATACCAGCACTCCCTGTTGGATGTCACACGATGTAATTAGAAATGTTATGTCAAAGGTAATTTGAATGGTAAAACAGTTTAATGTATTGACTGATAAGGCATATCTGGAGTATCTAAGGTGTGTTTCTTAATAAACATACTTAGTATTTGCTTGTAAATTGTTTTTGCAATCATGTACCTCTTTAACTTTCCATTTTAAAATGCTAAAGCTAGCAAATCTTTTTTTTAAAAAAAGTGTTGGCTTATCTTAGGGGTGTTTAGTCTAAGTCCATGTGGATTTTACTAAATAGATTAAATTTTCTTGGCATTTAAAACAAATTGGCTAGCAGGTGCCAAACATGGTACCTGGCTTGTCTGTTTTCATCTTGTAAAATATTATTCATTCAATAGACATCCCTGTAACTGGAAACATGCATTTAGCTTATAGATATAAATGATTTCTAAATAAATGTGACAATTAACCCAGCCAAAGAGAAAGCCCTATTTTGCTCATAAAACTTTGAAAGTAATTGTAAGCCCCTGCACTGTTTTGCTGATGCAGAGTAATTTTAGCACCAGGCAGCACGCTAATAAAAGTTTGATCAGGCTATTCAAGAGGAAGAGTAAACAATTTTGTTACACAGCCCGTTCCATGCCGACAGAACTGACACATGGTTTTACATTTTTATACTGACAGACGCGACAACATCACATTCATCTTCCTTGGCGGCAGAAGCAATTCAAAGACTTTTTGATGTTCTAAGATGGAGGAGAAACATTTCCTTGTAGCCTTATTCTGTCACAACAAGAGCAGCCAAACAGCATTATAAAGGCAAACTAAGCATATTTGACATGTCTCTCCACCAGAGAGAATAAAGAGTTGAACGAGAGGTCTGTATAAATGATTGAAGTGTGTAAGACTGCACCCTTTTTCTCTTTTCAGAAAAGGAAAGAACAGAAAAATTTCAAGCCTACACTACCGTATGACAAATATGTATAGATGTATGTGTGTGTGTTTCTTCCAGGCTTATTGTTATTGCTGCATTAAGCTATACATTTATGCTGTCTTTAGCTTTCATCAGGTTTTTTTTCTACCTGCTGTTTCCATGGGTGCTGCAGATTTGACCATTGCTGCTGTCCTTCAGTCAGAATATTGAGTGCAGAGTGAGGATGGAGGACTGAACTGAACTAGAGTTTCTCATACACAGATCAATACAGGATCAATATGTGCAGGTGGGAGACCTCACTGGTGATTAAAGAAAAGAACAAGCACTGCTACGATATTGTTCTGATCTCTGAAGCTTAATTGGCCATTTATTGTTGAAGTTTCAGATAACAGAACTGAATTTTAGTGGCATTTTCTGAATATTTGTGTGCTGGTTTTTACTCTTGTTGCTTTTATTAATATATTATCAATGACTTTGAGGATTGACCTGTTAATTGGGAAATAATAAACGTTTTGAATAATGTTACTTTTTGCTTTATATAATTTCCCTCTAATTGAAATAGAAGATAACATAAGCACTCATTAGTTGATTTAGCAGTTTCATAAAACAGTTCAAAAGCTGCCACTTCAATCAGTGAAAATCAATTATGTTCTCATATTAATGTATAAGTTTATTATAATATTAGAAACACATCAACAGAAGCCATTTTCTGAAAAAAGTACTGTAATACCACAACTTTTTCCATTTGTCATTTCAAAAGTCAATTCACAGTTATTGTGCTTGAAGGTCTCCAATAATGTACTGGTGTGTTGTGATAAGCGGGTTCAGTCAATGTGCTATAATAGAGTGAGTGCCGTGTCAGGTTTGTGAAATGGATGTCATAATATCATATCCTGTGACACTCTGGCAAGTTGCATTAAGCCAAACTTGTAACAAGGTTTGTACTAAATCATAAATAGCTGGCAGATGGTAACTTAAGTGAAAGCCTTTGTTACTCTGTGCCTCTGTTAGACTTGATTGAGTGCTGTAAAACCTACAGCTAAAAGTAGAAAGCGTGCCACACACCCTCGGGGTTTTGCATGTGCCTACATCACATCACTCAACGCCGAAGCTGTTTAATTAGAACTAATTCATAAATTAAAGGTGGTAATTGCCATAATAGAATGAGATTACTACTATCGCACTCTGGGCAAAGATACAAAGAGTAAAATACAAGTCACTGCCTCACACAAAATATACTGTAATCGCATTTCCTCTGCAGTCGGATTAACACACTGAGGACTGTACGTGGACCAGGAGGTAAGGAGCGGTTATGGAAGTGGTTTTAAATGCCAAAATCTTTTGTCCCCTAACATCCTACAGTAAAGATACAGATGATTATAAACCCTTTGTACGTCACTTCTAACCTTCTAACTGACAGCTCTTTATGCCAGAGCAAATTTTTTTACTTTAACTTATTTCATTTTAAGTTTGTGGAAATAAACTTTTCCAAGGCATCTCTACCATTTGGTGTGAATATGTAAAGCCAGATTTGCATAAATGTTTCAGGTTTTGACTATTTACCTATTGCTACTATATACAGTCATCTTAATCATTTATTAAAAGCATTCATTCTTATTATTATTGTCCAAAGGTAATGGAAAGATAAAAAAAAATTTTTTTTAAATTTAAAAAAAAAAACACACCTTTTCTCGTTTTTATCATTACACAAACATTAACCCCTTAAAGTCTGGTGTCTTATCTGTGTATTTATATTTGCACAACGTGATATTAATCCTTATTTATCTTTTACTACTAATTTATTTAATATCAAATTTTACTTTTCTTTTTTTGTTTGTTTGTTTTTCAGATTTTTCCTTTTAAATTAATTTATTTATTTTATTTATTTGATGTAAATAAATTTAGACATTAAGTAGTTAAGGGGTTCAGAAACAGGATTTTAATCTGTTTCAGCAGAGGTTTACACATACAAATTATATTGTGAAGATTATTTATAAAAACAAAATGGTTAATATTATCTTTTTAAAATGACATGTTTATACTAGATAAAGACTAAAATTTGGCATATTTGGGTTGAACTGAAAGACGCCTTTCCTAATGTTATATTGCTTCAAACTGTCTTTTGTGTGGCAGCAGCTATTCTTCCCGGGGTCCATACAGCTTACAAGACATACAACTACTCATTATAATACACATCACCCATCATAATGAACTCAACATCACATACATTCATACTTATACCTACATACTCATACAACTCTTTGTGCTCAATACAAAGTCATGGTGGATTGAATAGGTTGGACAGAGTCTGTCTTCACCAGTACAAATATATTCATTCCTGCTAAGTAACTGAAAATTTTCCATGAAACTGGGCTGGAACAGAGCAGCTTTTGTTTTTTATGTATTTATATATTTATTGTTTTTTTGGTATTTTAATTACATGTTTTTAGTTGTGTGATGTTACATCTAAGAAAAATATTAGACTGTATTGATTTTTGTTTCAAAGTTTCTCTTAAATTCATATGCATTATAAATACATAAAATAAGCTAAATTTAGCAAGAAAATATCAAACTTTGCAGTACTGGGGAATTACCTCAGAGTTATGCAATGACTGCACGAGTTTTCCTTTAGTGACACGTTACAATCATAAAGCGTATTTGCAGTCAGCCTTTAAACCCAATCGTGATGACAGATGCCCAGCCATCCTGTGTGTGTGTCACATTAGCTGCAAATGTACAAGCTTGTGCTTAACACTGATATTAAAAGGATCCATAACAATCGCTCAGTCTACACTAACTAAGATGACAGAGTGAGCAATCACAGGGGAATGCTCCTCAAGAAGGCAACCGTCAGCCTCCTCTCCTTGGCTGCCTATCTATGGAGTCATCAGTGAACACTCAGTGCATGGAGAGGGCGCTAATAAGATGGGACATGCCACACTTGAGGCAAGCTGCTGATTGACATCAATCTCCTAATATCCAGGGGCTTTATTTCCTTATTATTACAGAGAGCCACTAGAAAAGCAAATCAATAAGCGGTTTCCGCTAGGCTCAAATACAAGGCCTTCAGATCACTCTACATGACTCCTCATAGGGCTCTCAGTGGAGTTTTGCCATGATGAGTTCATTTAAACACTTTAGGTAACATTTTCTTGCTAGTTGCTTTCTCTGCTTTTCTAGCATTTGCAGATTGTCTTGTTTCTATAAAGTGATGATAAAAGACCAAAATAAATATTTGGCAAAACTGATAACCGATTCCATTAGCTGACTTAATGAATTGATCATTTAAATTTGCTTGTGGGTGTGACAGATAAATGAGAGTGGAAATTCTGCTTTTATATATACACACATATTTACATACGTAACAAAACTAAGGGTAGGAGTAACTGAAATAAGATTTAATTAAGTGAGCTGTGGAACAAGCCTTTCAAAAACAAATTAAAACAAAAGGCTGATATTTCCGTGTTCTCACAAATGCTGTCTGAAAATCATCCATGACTGTGCAGAAACTCCAATTTCCATGCATAAAATTTGCCTCTTACTGCGTAGCTTTTGAGCCAGGGGGACAACAGCATATTGAAATGAGGCATACTCTTATCCTCAATCTGCCCTTTGACTTCATTGAGCGGAACCATAACTTTTCCCTTTCATTTATTACGGCCCGTCTATGTTCCAGTTCATTGAACAATGTCCTTCAGACAGGCTTTAGACAAACGATGCCTTAATGGCGCTCATAAGCCCTGACCTTTAAACTGGAGCAGAAGCAAAACAGAGCAACCCAGCACTACTGTTTGCATGAAATTTACTATGAGGTACTTAAGCTGCAGGGGGATAAATAAGACAACTTTAAACAAAGAGAACCCGATAATGTGGGTTTGAATGCGTTTTAATTGGTATCAAGTTGTTTTGGGATTTTGTAAGTCATTGGAATTCTCTAAAACCCAGCTGTCCTCATGTCGGACCCATACTTTTTTTTTTTATTTTTTTTTTTTTTATATTTCGTCTTGCCTGAGAAGAACAGAGTAAATGTGTCATGTACATGTGCCTGGCATTCATATTGCATCATCCTCCGTAATTGTGGCAGACCTGTCCTACACAAAAGCAGAATTCTTGTTGTATTTCAATTTACCAAAGCACTGCATCCTCGAAAATACAGTGAAGAATGTCTCTTTTCACACTTCATTTCCTTCCATTAGAGTAATTCATCTTTTCATTTTCTTCCCATTTACTCCATGGTAGAGCCAATTACTGTGAGATGAGAGCTGTGGGTGAAATAAAACGTACAACTTTAAAATCTGCCATGGATTACTGTAGAGAATTGTGAGAAAGCTGTTAAGTGTGTCTTAATAACTCTTGTGAAATATTGGGGGTTTTTGATCAACTAAAGAAATTATTAATTGGATTTGGGTTGTGACCTTCCTTTGCTGACATGTTCATATAATTTGTAAACTATTAATTAGCATAAAGAAACTTAACATGCCACAACCACAGGCTATATTACTAAGGGTGTTCTTTGAGAGGGGCAAGTTGTACATTTGACTCTGTGACAGCACAGATATTAGTGTTGAATTTAAAAGCTTTTTGATTGATGCGACACTTTCCGCCCATCTTCAAATGATTTCCCGACCCCATGACAAATCTATCAGCCAAAGGAAAACACTACGGGAAAGAAAAAAATAAATCACACATTGGTAATGTTCAACCTTATCTGTGAACTTGCTATAAAGTGACATGCCTATGCTGGCCATTACACTTGTCAATAATCCGTATCTCATGGGCAGGCTCTTGTTATCATGCTGAATTAGTCACAGGCCAGACACAAAAACAAGAATGACTCATTTTAGCTTCAGGCGCTCCCACAATTTTTTCTTTTTTTTTTTTTTTATCAGACGGCAGAGAGCATCTGAAAATTGAAGCGCCAACAAGATAGCCCTCTTGCTTTTGGCAACAAACACGATGCTCTTGTGTGTTTAAGTTAATAACGCTGGTATTGCCAGTGGTTTGTGCAACCATGACAGTATTTGGCTGGGGCTCAGAGAAAGTTGAAAATGTCAATAAGGTGGTACTGCTTGCCATTCTGCTGCTGCTACCTCAGTTGGATTTTACTTTTTTGTTTGGTTTAAACAATAGTTCTTCCACACACGTATTTTTTTAATTGGAAATATTTTAAAACAGTATCCAGGCAAACTCTGCTGTATTTTTTATCTAGAATATAGCCAACAATACATATATATATATATATATATATATATATATATATATATATATATATATATATATATATATATATATATATATATATATATAGATATATATCTATCTATCCATCGATATACATATATATATATACCATCAACCTTAGTTTAGTCAGATTTAGAAATTCTATCGATATTCCATTGAACATTAATAATTGATACCACAGTTGATTTACCTCCTGCTTCATTTTCCTAAATTGTTATACAATTCTTCACAGTACAAACTTTGGTTGAACATCATATTTTTATATTTTCTGTTTGCTTTAAATCCTGGAATCGGTCTGATGCAACATTGAAATCTCAAATCAGTTAGTCAATGGCTCAAAATCTGAAATGAATTTTTAAGCGATAATAGAAGTTGTGTCCTACTGACTAAAGAGAAAAGCGTTCATACAGTTTGTTATAAATGCATAGTTGAAAAGTCTGCTTCTGATGAAATGGGGCTGTCTTAGCTCCTTTGATGTGTGCAGCTTCCACATCTGTGAATGCTGAAAAGTGCTCACTGGTTGTAGAGCAACATCTGCTCCCATCCAGACAAAAACCTTATTCAGGCAAGGTCTTTCTAATTTCAGAAAGATCATATCAAACTACATACTCCACATACATCCTCTGAACTAGCCCACATGCAGTCCAGACCTTTACCAGAAAAAAATATTTGGAGTGCTGTATGAAAAACTTTGCAACAAAGGCCCAGGACTGTTGGGCAGACAGAGCCCTGCATCAGGCAAGAATGAGACACATTTCATTCCTAAAACTCCAGCAACTGGTGTTGTCACTTCGAAGGCATTTACAAAGGGAATGCTACACTACCCTAAAACTCCAGCAACTGGTGTTGTCACTTCGAAGGCATTTACACAAGGGGATGGTACACGACGGTGAATATCAATCTGTTCCAACTTTTTAAGAGGTGTTGCAGCCATCAGATTCAAAATGAGCTAATATTTTCCTTGAAATGGTAAGATGTCTCAGTTTCAACATCTGATATGTTGATTTTCTATCGGGAATAAAATATGATTTTTTTAAAATATATATATATATATATATATATATACACATATATATATATATATAAAATGTGAATTTATGAAATCTGCATTTTATGGAGTTCCAATAAAACATTTTCAGCTTTTCAACAGTTTTTAAAATTGTGACGTACATGATATGTCTATTCAAGTCCACATTACAATAAAAGTCCATTAACTTATTTCTCACCTGACCAGGTGCTAAATTTGTCTGCCCCATTTCTTTATTTGGCTCTCAATGTCATTTCTGTGATCTTTGAAAATGATGTACTCACACTTTAGTTCATCCATCATTATGGGACACCGACTTCAAACCCAATCATAGCACCAACGATAGCATGGCTGTTCTGTATTAATTGTCCCTGAAACTGTTTTCACTTTAGACATTTATTTGCTCCTATTCAACGGCAATCACCACTCACAGATGTCAAAACAAGCCTCAGAAAATAATCATGTTGAATCATGTTCATTCATTCATTATCCTAACCACTTTGTCCAATGAAGGGTCGCGGGGAAGCTGGAGCCTATCCCAGCTGTCTTTGGGAGAAAGGCGGGGTACACCCTGGACAGCCCGCCAGTCCATCGCAGAGCCTGAATCATGTTTCAGATGATAAAAAGGCAGCACTTCATGCACTTTTCTCTGCAAATCAGCTTGAGCATTTGGTCTGATATCTCAAATTGAGGTTTTAGTGTTCTGATCTCTTGCTTCAGGCCACTGCTGCTCATTTCCACATGCTGCCTGAACTTGTTAGGTAGTCATGACTTGAATGCAATATTTTATTAGGACTTCTCTGATGTAGGTAAAATGCTGAACTGTGCTGTTAAAATCTACAGAATAAGGTATAATTTTTCCAGGAAAAATTGGATTGTCTTCTGTATGGCTTAGCTGGGAATACACATGTATAAATAAGGGTGTTTCTTTGGTCTCAGGGAGCCCCAAGCAAAATTTCACAGGGGCTCGCCAACCAGCTTTCATTGCCCTTTTATAATGATATTGTACTTGCAACAATAAGATGTTAATAATGTTATCTTTAAAAGTGTTTGTATACCACATTAAATTTCAGTTGCAACTTTTAAATGTTCTTTGACAGCTTTCACTTATTCTACTGTGTTTTTCTTTATTATGTACCATTTTTATTTAATTAAACAAGGGTAGTGTGATTTAATGTAGTTCCAAAAATTAAATGAAACCATGTGTTGAAACCTAGATTACACTGTAGGATTACACTTAAAGCTGATGTACATCTACACACACACACACACACATATATATATATATATATATATATATATATATATATATATATATATATATATATATATATATGTGTGTGTGTAGATGTACATCAGCCTTAAGTGTAATACAATGTATGTATGTATGTAGATGTGTGCCTTTTTTTCTCTTTCAAATTTAAATCTTTCTGTTGTTACTGGCAGATAGGAATCTTCTCATTTTATTAACCCAATTCGTCCTGTTTGTTTACATAAGAAGTGCTGCTGCTGGTGGCAAGACCAAGAGGTAGAGATGAGATGGGGCCTCCGTAGAGAGCTCTGCACTGGTTGATCACTGTCATTTCAAATGCTCCCCATTGTCACTGCTCTGTCTTGATTTAAAATTGGTTGGCCCCTTGGAGACCCCCTTCTGGCTCAGGGTCCCAAGCATTTGCCTGATTTGCCTATTGGCAAGTACCATCTCTGTCCATGACAAAGAAATGTCACATTACACTGAACAATCTGAAATAATGAACAATGGATCATGTTAAAGTGTACATGGTGAATGTCATGTTTTCACTAGAATGGGGGAAAAGGAGAAAAATATTAACTGCATGTAAGTTTAAAGTCAGTGTTTTTGCAGGTCAGAATCAGAGCAGTTTGGATAAATTCTGTGCAATCTGCTGAAGCAACCAAGCAGACTAAAGCATAATTGCTCACACAGTCTAGAAGAAAACAAACAAAGAAGAAAGTCCATAGATGTGATGTTTTTGAAAATGCCTCATGTTTCTGAAATATGACAGAAAATCAGTTATACTGGCAGAATCCTCAACAATTAAGCTATCATTCATGGTGTTATTTTCTTTCCCTCTAAACATGACAGACATATTACAGAAACACAGCTGACAATAGATGTGGCTTGACAGCATGTGTTTCAGACTGGCAAGGTTATTACTTTCTTTTACCGTGTTCAGGCGTATTCATAAGTAGTTTCAAAGATTTTTTCTCATTATATTGTATACTTATGTAACTTTCTTTTAAATGTTTTTCTCTTACTCAGTAAATGACTATAGTGGATGTTACAACCCAGTCTCACCAAAATGCACAGAAATAGAAACATTAGTGTGTAATAGTGGAATTTATTTTAGTTCTAATTATGTTTTGTTTTTTAACGCTAACTAAAAAAGCACAAGGTTAAACTGAACAATCCAACCAGCATCATTGTAAAATTAGGAAACTGAAACCCATTGATAATAAAACATGTAAGCCAGAACCAATAGATCTTTTTCTAACCTAACTTTTTATTCTGAAACATCTAAATATTAACTACTTAAAACCTGAATTTCCCTCGTTGAAGAAAACTGAAAACAGATGGTGCCAAACTATACCAAATGATAAAAGAAAAAAAAAGAAAAAAGCCATTTTAAGACGTGCAATTTTGAAGTAAAACCTCTCTGGTTTTGTTCTGCTTCACTTTATCACATATGGATTCGGGAGAAATAATAGTTTATACATTATCCAGTGATCTGACATTGGTTAATCCTGAAATGTTTTCCAGTTTTTCTGTTTGTTTTTGGACAAGAATAAACAAACGGTTGAGATGTTAAAAAGGAGAAGTTTATAATGACATCACAACAGTGAAATGGCTGAAATTTAAACAGTAGTGTTAACGAACACTTAGTTTTGGTTTTGCATACCCAAAAAACAGTAGCGACGTCTCAGGCAGCTTTATTTCCACATTTTTTAAAGCAAGTCACTGTAAATTCACCTCTACCAAATAGTAGACCAGGACCTTAAAGGGTTAAGAGCTACAGCTGCATCGTTCCAATGTTATTCATATTTTTACTAAATTTAACTTTTATGTTTGTTTGTTTGTTTATTTATGTTCACTTGTTTCTTTTAGACAAGCATTAAAATTTTTATTTATCCTTTTTGCCATCGTCATTTACAACCCCAGTTCTAATGAAAAAGGGACATTGTGTGCATTTTAAACTGACTTTACTAAGAAAACCAACATTAAACATGACCTTTGATCCTGAAGGCGGAACTGCATTAAAAACCAACATAATTCTCTGATAGATATCATCACGTGGGCTCAGGAACACTACAGAAAACCACTGTTAGTTAACACAGTTCATTGCTCCATCTACAAGTGCAGGGTAACACTCTACTATGCAAATGGTTGTATTTTTAACACATACACCAATACTTACACATCTTTTCCAGCCTCACAAGTATGCATGCTCCCTACATTGCTCCAAATGCACTCAAATACACCTTATGTTTGTATACCCATATATTTTAGAAAAGATACACAAAACCTACAGGCACAGGGCTAAAGGGGATAATTCTTACCAAACCTGACAGGCAAGTATCCAATGTAAGGGAATGGCAGATAAGTGGAAGGACTGTGTAAAACTTGCAGTGTTGCTCTTTAACTTGTGTTGTCGTTCTATCTTTTTACAAGTCTATGAGGCCAAACTGATAGTGATTAAGATTTATGAAACATCAAGAACGTTTCAGATAA
Organism: Telmatherina bonti; assembly: GCF_933228915.1. Classification (NCBI taxonomy): domain Eukaryota; kingdom Metazoa; phylum Chordata; class Actinopteri; order Atheriniformes; family Telmatherinidae; genus Telmatherina; species Telmatherina bonti. The sequence goes on along the minus strand of NC_136628.1, from coordinate 26,697,168 downwards.
CGTATGTAAGAAAGATTTAAGACATAAAAGTTATTATTTCAGTGCCGATGCGATGATGCAGGAGACATAAGATGAGACTCAGCATTAGATTCAGAAAGTAAATCCAGCATTTATGAATCCTCTTTTAAAAGCTGTTTCATCAGTCACACTAGTCCGCATCTCTCCCCATCATCAGGGATTTCTTTTAAACATTCTTGTAACAAGAACCAGAATATACAACACAGCAATATGTCATGACGGCCTGGACAAGAGGGTTTGAGGATTTCCAAGAAAAATATGACTATAGCTAGAACCATGTCTCTATACTGGCTGCTTGTATTGTTGAAATTAGTTTTATGGGTTTTGGCAGCAAGATGGCAGTCAGCAAAGCCAGGTGAGGGCCTGTGAGTACGCAATTCTCGAAATATAAATGCAGTAAGCCAAAACACAAGTTGCCTATTGGGAGGTGAGGGGAAACAATATTAACGCTGACAGTGATGGATGGTGCTGCCTCCTCTAGAGGTCTGATAGATACAGGACCCTTTAAAGCTAAAGCATGATGCTGTAGACTACAGGGCTTCTTCCACACACATTCTCACATACACACATGCCTACACATTTTTTTTCCACATATATAGATGATTTTCTTCCGTCCTTTTTCATTTAAGTTTTCTAGCTAGACTGCTATTTCAAATTAAATGTTGAACGATCAGCTTCATGCTGTGAGGCACTGCTTGGACAGGGCCTGTAAAACCTAATAGATGTTTTATAGACTTGTCAATGTCCAGTATTAAAAAGAACTGTAGACTCACTATATTTTGGACCTGTTACTTAATCCGTCTTGGTACTGGTAAGTAATCATATTTTGTGCGTTTATAATTGCCATCAGATTTTGTTCCATGTATCTGCAACTTATCAAGGGTTTCCGAAAAAAAAAAAAAAAAGAAAGGATTTTTCAGTAAAAATAGTTTTTTCTTCACCACAGAATTCCTGGATTTGATGGCAGAATACAACAAAAGCCTATATTTTCCATGTATACTGTAATATAGGATCTATTTGCTGCTAACCTCCTATCCCAAGAAGACTACCAAAGACTCCAGCACATTACACATTGATGTTCAGCCCCATCGACTGGTGTGTTTATCAGTGTGCTTGTGTGTCTGCATGGAGCTCACTACCTTGCCTTTGCTCAATAAAGCCACATCTATAGTTCAGCGATGAGACACAAACAAAGTCTAGATCCATTTACTGGGTTCTCAAACAACAGCATTTCCCTCCAAAAACATTATGTGTTATTGTCTATGTCTGCTGCACTCTGGAGCTAAAAATGACGCGTAGGCCTTCCCACCACAACAATTTTGCTCAACATTTCAGCCAGCTGTTGTTGTAATTTGACTTTGAGACCATTCCCTTCAACTCCTTCCAACATATACATTACTGCCAATGTGTTTTGACCATATAGCTAAAGGTTAAAGAGAGATAAGGTTCAAGGGGATAAAACAAAACATGAAATTGCCATCGATGATAATGGGAGATAATGGTGAATCTGCTAAGCTGTGAGGCAACAGCAGACTGAAAACACACAGAAGGAAAGGTCACATGGAAATAAGTTTACTTTAAGGATTTATTTTTTTGTTGTTGTTGTTGCTGACTCTAAGAGGGCCTTATGACCGTGGCTTTAAAAATCTTTATGCTCTTCAGCAACATTTCTGTCCATCACATATAGAGGAAAGGTTAAAGACAAGAACGTAAATATGATAACATCTATAAAGAAAAGACAAGAGGAAAAGCTTGCCACATGCTCACATCCTCACAAATAGTGGTACAGTTTTTATCATATGTATGTATATATATATATATATATATACAGTATATGTACAGTATATATGTACATATATATATATGTGTGTACATATATACTGTGTGTGTGTGCGTGTGTGTGTATACTGAGAGAAAGAGAAGAGAGGAGAAAGAGAGATTTATGGATTTATGTTAGTCAGTCCCTTTATGGTAACAGAAGTGAATGTTCCATAATTGCCTTGTCAATAGCTGTGAATCACAGTCTCTAGTAGCATTTGACTTTTATAAACTGTTACTGGGCAGTGTCCCCAAGTACGAATGCCAGATTAAAATAGTCCCTCATTTTATTCAAACCCTTCATAAAACGGTAGGACCTTGCCTTCTGGTGGAACAGCAAGATATTAACAAAGTGTTTTAAATTACCATTACAGATAACTGAATATCAGTGTAACCAATAAAGTTTAGTCAGATGGTGAAAATAAAGTCTGAAAGACAAACAGGTCTCCTGACAATCAGTTATTGTTTTGAAACAAACTTTATATTTGCAAGCTAGTTTCATTGTGTATAACTGAACCACCTATTAAACCCCCCAAAAAGTTGAGAAATTGGTCTCACTTGGCCTCTGGATAATGAAAAGAATCACCACAGTTTGTAAACTTTTTATATTATTTATTTTTCTTTGCTTTATAGCTTCACCAAAATTGGATTTCAAGGCTGGCTACCCTAAGAGGATCTACAAACACATGTGGTGCAAGAGCAAATCTTAGTGGAAGAGAACTGAGTGGAAAAAAAAAATAAAGCAGTGAAAATTAAAGGTTAAGCTTGAATGGACTTATGGGCCAGAAAAGTTTTTTTTTACTGCCCATTCATTTATTGTTGTCATATCTCTCTTAATATACATTTTTAATGGTCTGCACTGTTTCTCTTTCAACATGAAAAATGTTTTCATCAGAGCGTGTTTCATTCTCAGCCAGTCTCATGCTGCTGAACTACTGAGTGGGAGGCATTCAGTTGTGTCATCAATAATCCAATTCTACTACTTGTGGTTTTATAAAGTAAAAAACAAAAATTTTGATCAGTATAATAATACCAATAATAATTATTATTATAATGATAATAATAATAAGAAGAAGAATAGGAAGAAAAAATACTTTCATCTGGACTAAATGTCTGCGATGGACTGGCAAGCTGTCCAGGGTGTACCCTGCCTGTCGCCCAAAGCCAGCTGGGATAGGCTCCAGCTTCCCCGCGACCCTGAATTGGATTAAGCGGTTCAGAAAATGAATGAATGAATGAATGGACTAAATGTAATGATAGGTATGTTTTGGTAACTATCTGTACCCAGCCTCCATACTTTTGTTGCAAACTTGGAATAATAACACAAAACCATCTGTATTAGAAGGATTAAAAAGCAAATAAACTAATGTAAAACGTAACTTTTCCTTTTCATGTTAGCGACAGTTAATGTATCATAATCTCTAATCTGAAATCACAATTAAAAATTCTGAACAAAACTGTTTTCATTAGTAATTCTGAATTTGTATATAAATGTTGCTGTTGCTTTTCTTTTTTGAACATATTTAACTAAAACCAAATCAACTTTAAACCAAAGTCAAACAGTTCATAAGATATGGTTTACATGTAAAAAACATATCAGCAATTGTAAAAAAAAAAATAAATAAATAAATAACTGCAAGACTTTATCCTTTCCTAATTAGTCTTACTGAAACAATAGGTGACCTTCATAATTCCACTTCCTAGAATTGACTTTGAACATTGCACATTTATAAAAGCTGATGAGGATACTGTCACATCTTCATTATATTCATGGAAAAAGAGATCAGAAATTGCAATAGCTTTTTCTATTTAATTGTCAGACTGTTGGCCTAGCTAAACTATTGTACAGCAGTCTGAAATTGCTTTTAAAAACTGACAATCCACTAAGGAATATAAATCATAAATCTAGATATAATAAGTTGTCAAAAGTTTAAGAAATAATTTTAAAACTTAGCAAACGCTCATAAATTTCTATTTTATCACATATTTGGTACTATTTGGTTACAACCGGTTTAGGACGCAGGACACCACTGTACAGCACCTGTTTGTGTTACTTACTGAATTTCTTTTTTTTTATTATTATTTTATGGTCGCAGCATTGCTCTGATAAGAGAAAATAATGTTACATTTCACACTATCTCCAAAATCAGTCATTAACTCTCAGCAGCACCACAGCCCCTTGTGTGTTAGTCCATTACTACAAACTGACAAATGTTGTTACCTGTTGTGTCACATTCAGCAAAATGGATACATTAAGTTTAGCGTAAGATTGACGACTCTTCAACAAAATTGACCTTTTGTTGTTGAGAATAAAATGCAGCGTCTCCTCCGCCATGAGAACGTGGATTTTTTGCTCTTCTGCTCTGTATGCCCGGTGTTCCTCCCCATTGTGAACACACCGCCATCAGCAGACAAATAGTGTCAACTACTGTCCTTTCCTCCATGTCACACTGACATACACAGACAGCAGCAATGTTTATGGAGTACAGCTCTATGTTTTTCATACTTGCTTGTTCTTTTTTTTCCTTTCCTTTCCTTTTTTTTTTTTTTTTTTTGTTTAACCATAATTAAAGTTTGCCGCTGCTGTTGATTTTCCTGATTTTGTTGACATTGTTAAGAAAATTGTCCAATTCTCATCCTTTCGGCTCTGACAGGAACAGCGATGCTGCAGCAGCACTGGCGGAGGATGTACAAATGGTGGTTGCCCAGATAAGTCTATATTTAATATTCTCATCAAATCGACAACATTGTGTCAAACAGTCACTACAATTAACAACAAAAAGTGAAAAAAAAAAGTCCTTCCAACACAAGACTTTCAGGAATTTCTGTATTTACATAAAGTGAAACAACTTTTCAAGAGTTGATTGGCAGACCAATTAAATATAGATACAATGAAAATAATCTAAATAATAGCTGACTGATTTATTAAAGAACACAAGCAAATGACTTATTTGAGGTGATAATGGTAGAAGTGTGGGTTTGTGTGTGTTAGAACAAAAAATAAGATCACTCAAAAAAAGTGTGTAATAGTCTAGAAAATACACAATTACCCTCTGAGCAACTTCACTCTTCTCTCTTATTAACCAATTTATTCAAAAGTCACAAGTCAATCAGTTCAAAATTGACTTATTACATGTTCATAACAAGACTTGCTATTATTTTTAATCGTATTATAATTCTCAGAAAGCAGGGCAGGGTGACTATATATTTATTTGTGTTCATACATGTGAGTTCACAATAGATCTATTTTCAGAACAAGATATGATATTCCACCAGCCTCAAAATACTAGACTGCCTACTGAGTGTCAACTTTATGTCCCAGCTCATCCTGAATTAGCTACACTTTCAACTCTGTCTTAAAACAGGCAGCACGTAGTAGTAGAAGTCCTCTGATGTATTGTATTTGCTCTCAAGGCACTATGAATAGAAGCCATCAGACCTACACTGGAATAAAAGAACCTAGAGGAGAATTAATTGGGAGGCAACACAATCGGTATTGCTCTAACTATGAGGAAAATCTCTCATTTGGCTTTGGTCTTTTTCATGCTCCTCTTTGAACCCTCTTGACAATCTAGTGCAGCTCCTCAAGGTCTTTAAAGACAGCAGGTGGTCACCACACCCACGCCAGCACAAACTCTTTAGCTATCACACATACATAAGACATTCATCAAAGCTGATACTCACATCTGCAGCTGTTTATTCTGGAGCTAAGCAGCACGATGGGAGATGAACCGCTCTCAATTTTAGCATAAACACACACACATTCATATGCAAGTCCCATTTTCACCTCCCAAAACTTGATCATTCACGTTGTGCTGTTGTTATAGTTGAACATTACAAGTGTTTTCTTGCATTTATTGTGTTCTGCAGAGTCGTGATTGTAGAACTTTATTCTACAGAAGAACATTTGACATTCAAGACACTCAGAAAAAAAGAAATAAAGCCTTTTTCAATGCTTTAACTCATAGGTTTTATTAGAAAAAATCCAGATTGTGGCAAAAACTGAAAGTATTTTTCTGTGAATACAGAATTCCATGTCCACAACAGCAAAAAAAAAACAAAAAACTCAAAAGCTATCAACACTTAACAGTAGCTTCTGGCAGGTTTTGAAAACATGACCCAAAAACTTCTCTCTTATCTTTTTTTCAAAGTGATGTGGAATGACAGGAGCAATATCAACTATGACGAAGGCTGAATAATTGAATATATATTTTATTAAAAGACAAATAGCGAAGAGTGACAACTTATCAGCACCAGATAAAGTAAGCAGATGAATAAGAGATGAAGTGCCATCCACTTTCCCGTAACATCCTTTCATATCTCTTCCATCCTGCATGTCCTAAAAAGCTGCATATTCCTGTACTTGAGACCAGTTCAGAGGTGGTCATGAGGAGTGAAGAGATGTTTAATGGTGACTAACATTGGCTGCTAATGCCTTTGGCTACAATATGACTCACTTTAGCTCCTGTCAAAGTGAACTCTGACCAAGTGTGTCCAACACAGCAGCCATGCACAGGGCTGAAGGGGAGTAGCCTGGACGAGACAGGAGGGGAAGGGTGCAAAGCCTAACTACGAGAGCGGCCAGGAGGCAGGTTCTACTATGATTTGACAGTTTATGGTCAGTGCATTTATCACAAATGTCAGCCTTCATCACTGCTGAGCTCCACCACAAAGCCCGCATATGGGAAATATATGGTAAAGGTCTGGATAAAGACATTAGTGAGGTGGAAAGACTGAAATGAAATGAGTGATGATATTTTTGCGGCACACAAAGAAACAAAAAGGCAAAAGGCAATGCAATTACAAGAGATAACAGATATGATTATCTGCATTTACTGTAACACAAATGGATCTATTCATATGGTCTGGGCATCTTGGGATATTTTCTTATCCTTTTAGACGTTTATCAAAACATGTTCAAGTTTCAGTTAATAATGAATAAGAGCTTAAAGTCCCGGCTCACAGCTTTGAGGGGTATTCTTCAAATTGGTGGAAGGGATTAAGAATTACAGCTCTTCAATATGTAAAGTACCCTTTTACAGTGCCTGGAATGTAATTTGACTATTAACTGAAAACGTCTAGGCTATTTGAGCTTTGCTTTTTATTATAAATTAAGCAGGTAAAATGACTATTTTCCATTTCAGTTCAAGGATTTACGTTTGGAAGATGTTACTGGAAATTATTGGTGAAATTTAAATGTGTGCACAATACAAAGCATTTAACCTGAATTTGCTTTGAAACCACCAAGATCCTGCTGATCACAAGTTTAAAAAAACACTATATAAGTTCTACTCTAACATAAGGCTTCTTTGCAAATAGCTTCAAACTCAAGATAATATGTTCATTTTTTGTTTCTAAATGTTGGATTGATTATAGTTGACTTTTAGTCATTCGTTTCAGAAAGTCAAATATTTCAATTTTTATTCAAATATAAGCAGTTCACTTTAAAGGCATACGAAGAAATGTTTCCACATTTTCTCAGTGAATCGTCTCCTTTACGGCTAATCAGCATCCATCTTTCAGCCTACCTATGCTGTGACATTTCTCCAGCCAGTGGAATGGAATGGTATGTAAAACGAAAGCTGTAAGATCATGTATATGTCCCTGAAGAAAACATTGTGAAGTGTAGCTTCTCAGCGTCGGGACACTACGAGGCGATGATGGCTCAAGAAATGTACATAATGAATGCCACTGTGCCATCAAATGGGAACATGGAGTTCTGATGTCAAAAAGTTACATTGTGCTTCTTTAAGGTACAACCTGTAAGAATACCACAGACCAATGACAGAACATTATGTAATTAAAACTGTGCTTCTACTGATATCTAATCCCTTTACTAAAATAACATGTTTTATTCTGTTAGAATTAATATTCATTATCTACTTGGGATATGCATTGATGCCATATTGGTGCCACCATTTTTACTACGGAGTCTCTGAATGGACACACAGTGAGAACTTTATGAGGTTAAATACTTACTGTTAAACAAGCATTTGGCATAAATTATGCTTTAAAGGGTATTTAGAAGTTGTTACCTGTAGTCATGGCTGAACATGAGGCCACTGGAGCCACTGACAGATAAACATCTTTATGTCTGGAAGGAGTTTTGCCACTCATGGCTTCATCCATTCACAACTGTGTTTGGTATTTGAAGTCATTTTTATGCCCATCTTTACCACTAGATGTTAGTTACACACTGCACACACTGTAAGATTCTGTATATCGAATGCACTAACAAGAAATGAAATAAGAAATAAAAATTCCAAAAAATCACTTTAAAACCTACTGCTGTAAAAAAAAAAAAAAAAAAAAAAAAAGATTACCTGAATGAAATGAGACACATTAGCTCCTGAGGTAGTAAGTAATTAAGAAAGGAGTCATAAAAAGAGCCTGGGTTATTGCACAGCTGTTATTCCGAGGATCAAAAATCTCCCAAAAACCTTTAATTACACCTTTTACCACTCATTACATTTTCTCCATCAATTTTAGGTACAAGACAGTTGGTCTTACATTTGTTCCTGTACCTCATTTTTCAGTGTCATTTTACTTTTTACATGAAATTTTGATGCGATTATTATGTCTCTCCTGCCCCCCCTTACTTATCTCACCTTATTTCTGAAGAACATAATACATTTTAAATTTAGGGAATATGTCCTTGAGTGTGCTTTAAAACTGAAAAACTGCTGTCTTGAATTTTCTCTTAAAATACTCTGCATTTTCAAGTAAAGATTCATTCATTCATTCATTTTCTAAACCGCTTAATCCAATTCAGGGTCGCGGGGAAGCTGGGGCCTATCCCAGCTGGCTTTGGGCGACAGGCAGGGTACACCCTGGACAGCTTGCCAGTCCATCGCAGAGTAAAGATTCAATAATACAAAAAAATCTTTAGCAGTACTATGTATGCAGAAAAGGTGAAGCCAGCATAATTGAAAATGCACATGGTAAAATGCATCCTGTGTATTCAGGTTTTACAGGTAAGTTTGTAATCAAGTGTGAAACCTGCTTCAAAATGGCCTGAGGTCTTAGAGGCACTGGCAGACTTCAATATTTAAATAATATAACAGTCCTTGTTTAGTGCTTGTTACAGCGTCGGTTGTCATTAAAGTCAACCAACCACCCTCATATGACTTGAGCTACCTGTCTGCATTGTCCCTAGGGAGCTGTATAAGCAAGCATTCTGACACATCAGAGTGTCAGTGCTGCAAGCTGTGCCAAACACAAGGTGAAAAGGACAGCAACCTACATGTACAGCTGTCCACAGAGAGGTTAGCTGAACCTAAGTGCTTTTCTTTGCTTTGTATTACTATTTATTACTATCGTGAAGTTGTTCATTTTGTAGCAGAATATCACAAAGTTTTCTTTTCTTTTCTCGCAATAAAAATTAATATGGAACTAAATAAGAGAATTCAGCTGATATGACGCCTGGGAAGATCAAATGTTCTTTTCCATATTTCAATATTCTGGAGCCTAGACACAAACACATTTGGACTTGCTGCTCTTTCCCAAGGCAGCTTTATGATGATTCAAAATAACAAAGAAATTATCATGCAAATGACCCAAAGGTTTATCGTATCTGTTAATCAAGATTCTGCTTTATGGATGAGATGCAGCACTCTTCCCAAAAGTGTGTTGTGTGTTGTGTAAAACAGAAAAATAAAGAAAAACAAAAGATATCTTTGCAATTAATACTTGTGTCATGTGAAATATTGAATATTGCACTAGGTTATTAATTTCAAGTAGATTAAAACACACAACATGCTTTATTTTTTACATCCATGATTTCTTCAGTTCCATTTCACGAAAATAGCACATTACAAAATATAAAAATGAGTTTTGTCCAAAAATGTGCTAATTTAGCTTGTTCATGAATCTACTAATCTATCTGAAAAATATATATGTTTTCCATTTACAAGAGGAAAGAAATTTTTAAAAAGTTGAGATAGAATGAAAATACTTTTGGAAAAACAAGTAAATATTTTACTGTTACATGATTTGAAATAAAAGATCATCCCAGAGAGGTGACAGAGGAGGTGCCATCAAATCTGTTTGAATCAAAATAACTTAATAAAAGCATTTCCAAATTTAACACTGAAATAAAGTGAGGATTTCATCATCATTGATGATGTCCATGAAATAATATGAGAATTTGGTGAAAGCCTCTAATGCCAATATTAAATGGCTTTGATTCTGAAGTCTCTGGACAGATCTGCATAATAAGCAACCGTGCTTCTGCAGTGGAAATCATTGCTTAGGCTCAGTATTGCTTTTGAAAACTACAGTGAATGAACACAGTTCATTGATGCATGCACAAATGCAAATGAGATTTTCTATGCACACACACATAATAAAGCATAAACAAGAATCCAGCTCCTCTTCTGGATGCAAGCTCATTTAAGATGGACTGAGGCGAAGAAGAAAACATTGCTGTGGTCTGATTAATCAAAATGTTATCAATTTATTTATTATAAATTCTTCAGTTTGCTATCAGTAAACAGCCTGCGAAGTCACCGCTAGTGGTGAACAAAAAAACTGGGATTTGAAGCAATATGTCATGCAATCGGCTTGACTTTTTCAGAGAAGGACTTGCTTATTTTGGCAAGATATAACTAAACCCCGTTCAGCATGTATTACAGGAGATAATATCCATAGAAAACAAATCTGGGTGTTAAATGGGTCTGTGTACAGTCAGAACGCTCATCCTTTGACAGCATTTGGCAGATGATTAGTTTAAAAAGCTTCACAGTGAAAAATATGCCCTGACCATTTATTCACTTTAAATTAAGGTATAATAAACATTCAAAAACCAGACTTTTTTGGTTTTATATATATTTTTTGTGTTCTAAAACACAAAAACCATATATAAACACCAAGTTTATAAATACATATTTTTCAAATCCATGTTAAATCCTCTCAAGAGTGCGATTTGAGTAATTTTATTTAAGGCTTTCGAGAATTTTTGATGCCCTCTATTTTTATCCTGCACACATCACTCCACTGTTTCTTTAGCCAATGCTGTCTCCCATCCCATATCTATCAGTGTTAGCATAATTAGCACCGATAGCTGACTCGGACTGAGGTCTGAGAACGAGGGACGTGCCTCACAGTGCCAGAGTGATAATCAACTCACTTCTTGTGAGAAGAGATCATTCAAGCATGAGAAGCTCTCAAATGGGCACTTAATATAAAACACATTCTTCTAAATTATTCATAGAACTTTTACATTTGGGCTTACTTTTAGTAACAGATGATACTGGTGTAAAAAGAAAAATATGTGTGAGTGTGTGTCTATAACTTATTGTTCAACAGGGTCACAGTGGTTCATTTACTTTCAAATACTTAATTATTTAGCAAATATGAAACAGTGCAGCCAGATGTTCAACAGATGAGAACAGCCGCAATCATGACCTGCCAACTCGCCTGCAAAGTGCTTCTCTTATCAGCAGGGAATTTATGTCAGTATGTGTAGAGCAATGACTACATTTACAGATAAAACCATCTATCGCTCTCTGTCTGACGGCTGAGGACACAGAGACTTTAGGTCATGTTGCTGTTATAGATAACTGATGAAGCAAAGCGATAACCCTACAATGTTACAGAGAGTGGCACAGACAGAGTTTTGTGGCTCTGAAAAGGTCACTAAAACTATAAACAAAATCACGGCCTGACTGAACTGCCGGGGCTGCTGATTAAACACACCTGAATTTTTGCTCATAGCTCAGTAAGGAACTTATAAATAAGACACAGACTCATCGATCAGTCACACTATCACCACTACTCAGGGACAAAAGAATAGTTCGATAATGCGATAAAGCACATAAACTGCTGGCTTTTGAGGCGACAAGTAGCAACAAAAAGGCCAAGAATAAATGAAACAGACATGGAATTATGGTGCCGTTTCATACTGTCACACCACCGCTCACAAAAAGGTGCAGATTACTGTCATCAAAGACCTTTCAGAATGCAAACTGCTGAACGGAGGTTGCAGCTTTGCTTGTGATAGATTTTTAAAACTGATTGCAGAACATGACTTTTATACTCCTATCACTTTTTTTGACCATATAAGCACACCTATGCTAAACTTTTGTCTCTTTAGAACTGTTTAGCTAAGAGGATTGGTTTAGGGTCAATTTTGATGATCTTTTAGTTTAGCTTTTTTTTTTTTTTTTTTTTTTTTTCTTTTAATGTGTTTTGGGTCTTCCTATTTGCCTAGCCTACCAATAGATTATAAGCACTTGTAGATCCTGAGGTCCTCTGAAACTGGCCTTTCAGTTGTTCACAAAGTTCAAACCGTCCTACTCCATGGCCCCTGATTGTGAAGCAGCCTGTCAGAGAACCTCAAGGCAGGAGAGACTATTATTGTTTTTTAAAAAGAGGCTCAAAGAGCTAGCTTTTTAGCGTAGCTTACAGCCAAACACTTATTTGGTTTTGTTCTGGTCTGTTTTATTCTGGCTTATTTATTTTTATCATCATTTTATAGTTCTTTGCAACTAATCAGCACTAAATAAGCTGCGCCCAAGACGATATTGAGGGATCTGTTGTTTCTCGTATTTTAACAGGAACTGTTTGGGGGATGGAATGGGGAAAAAAAAAGAAAAGAAAAAAGAAACTTGCGCTACCTGGCAAGACCCAACTGGACTCACAGCGGTCTGACTAGCACTTATGTACGATGTCCTCTTTCTTGCTGGTGTTGTTTTCACTCTCAGATGTCAGTCGCTTTGGATAAAAGCGTTCACTAATTAACTGTAGAATAAAATAGAATTATAGGGGGTTTTTTTTAACTATGTATTTTTCCATTTATTTTAATGGCCACTTTTTCATGTGTAACTGGGTTAAGAAATACATATAAGGCTGGTAGTCATGTTTCCCACTGGGGTAGCATTCGGTGATGTGCCCTTTCTTTCCCCGTTATTTCCGGCAGCCTATAATTAGTAATACATTAAAGCCAAATGCGGTGCGGTTTGAGCATCGGGGGCTGCTGGAACAGATGACGTATGTCGGAGAGGAATGAGGGTTGGAAACGCCGTACTGAGCCATGTCTGAGTCGTAGATCGGGCCGTATTGAGTGACAAGTTGACCTCTGCTGTTTGATTCATGCTCCTAATAGCTCTCTCACTTTGGTTGATCTTCCATTAATGCTGGCTTGCATCTCTGTTGAGTTAGCCGTAATTGTTGTTTTTGGAATTGCACATCAGACTTCTGTTAGGTTATGTCAAACATTTAATTTCTTTACCAATGTTTGGTTTCGGTTGATTCTGGTTCCTATTTTAGTTTGTTGTGTTATTTTGCGATTTTTCTTTAGGTTCAAAGTTTGATTTGAACCAAGTTTGTCTTGTACTTTTAATGCTTTTAGATGATGGGTATTGTTTTAATAAATTGAAAGATTATTAAAGAGATTTTTTAAATGTGATTTGGTAAATAAAGCATTGTTCTTACTATTATTTTTTGTGTTCTCTTTGTCTTGTAATAAGGAACCCTTGTTTTTTATATAAAATATTAGTATTTTGCTTTGATTGATGTAGTGAGCTTTATTCTGTCCTCACACCATTGCTTGACCTAGAACTCAGTTACAATTGTGGCCTTCTCTTTTTTTTATTGGATGGTTATACCAGGTACACTGTCTTGTAAACTCCTCTACTGGCATTGTATATTTGTTGCTTTTATTTGCTTTTATTTTTAAGTCCAATGTTTTTCCTCATGACGATCCTTCATGCCGGGGTCTATAAAAGCTTGGTCTGCAGAGTTCTTGTTGAAGTGATCACTGTTGTCTGGGCTGTGATGTGGACGCTGGCCTGCCTTAATCTGGGTTATTGTCCACGACTGTGGGCCCCTGTGGTTGAGAGTGGGCTGGCTCCTGGTATGAATAGAAGATATCGCTTCCTCACAGCATCTGCCCAGATGTTTAGTTGTTTCTTTCCCTGTTGATATACAGTAAGAGGTGCAGGTGCATTTAAGGAAGAGTGAGGCAATGATCAGATGTGTATTTTAAAAATTGTCAGGTTTTGTGCTTTGCTGTTTGAAGGCTTGTTTTAACACACCCCAATTGTTTTTATGTAAAGCACTTCAGGTTACTTTTTTGGATGAAAAGTGCTTTATAAATAAAATTTGGTTTGATTTGAAAAGGTGTCAAGCAAGGTTGCCTTTTTGAGAGAGCTTGTCCCCCCATCATCGCTGATCTAGTTTCTTTGTGCATAATGTGCCTGAAATTATAGCCACAAGACTTGTGGTTGCTGTGTGAGCTGTATTCAACAAATACAGTCCCGAGAAACATGAATATATTATTTTACTGTGCTGTATGAGAATCAAAGTCATAGTCTAAAGTATCACAACAGCTGTAAGTGATACCAAAAGTCAACATGTGTCCTGCATTACTTTTAAAGATACTTTACAGAACAAAACATTCATCAGACGAAGGAACACTTTGCCTCCATGTTAAATTGATAAAGATTAACATTAAAGATTCACGTCAGTTTCTCCATTGCAGTGAAGTCCAAAAGGAATGCATTTACTTTGTTTGTGAAAATGATAAATTATTGAGACGTTTGTGAGATGCTGGAAACAGAGTTGGTCCTGACTTTGCATACTGCTGATGCAGCAAAGAGAGGCACAACGGCACTTTATTCCGTTTGCGACTGAGTGCAATTGGGAAGCTACGAGCTGTAGAGTCATAAAATGCATGTTTACTGAGCGAGACAGCCGGTATGCAACAACAGTAGCTTCTCTGGCAGAAGTTCATTTCTACACAGCATCGGCAGGGGACCATATGGCTCACTTCTTTTCAGAAGAAAAAGTACAATATCGGACAGGATTAAGACATTAAAAAAAAAAAAATTCATTGCACATCAAAGTATCATCTACATCATGCTGTGTAAACCTTGCTAAACCAAACCTCATGTCTGAAAGATCAGAGTTTTTATTAATACATCTTCTGTATTCTGTCCCTCTTTTTCACTGTAAACCACAACTAACAATTTGCTCTACAAAAGACAACAGAATTTTATTTTCTCTTTACTTTCGATTGTCTAAACCCTTATGATCCCTAAAACAAGATTTAGAGCTGCTCAAGTCATTCACAATCTTTATTTCTCAAATAAGGCCTCTTGTCTCCCCTGCATGTCACCCACTTAAGGCAAAAGAATGCTGTTATCAGGTCTGAAATGTATGCTAACTGATTAAAACTACTGAAAGGGACAAAAGGACAGAGGAAGTAAGTAATACAGATGAGCGAGTGATGCTTGGAAGTGATGGTGGCAGGAGAAAACCCTGGCCATCCAGCAGAATTTTAATTACTGCAGGCGGCAGCTCTTCTCACCACTAATCTCCTCCATGGTCGGATTTATAGGCATTACTGATGCTGACAAAGTCATCGCCCAGGTAAGAATTTAACATAAAGTAGAGCATTGAAATGCTAAAATGCTTTCACAGAAACTCTATTGTTTCACAGGATGGTTTTTAAAACAAGAACTTGTACATGTGACAACTTGTCACATAGATTCTTAAGTCTGTGTGGGAAGTTGACTGCACTCGGAAAACAAAGCATCACAGTGATCTACGATTATTAAGCAGTTCTGTTTCGTGATGTGTGAATAAAAATTTCTAACGCTTTTAATGTTAGAAGTCAGAATCTTTTTTTCTGCGCCAAAGGTTAATGCCTTTTTAAAGCCGATGTGAGTGGGAAGTAATAATGATGAATTCTGCACCAGCTGTGATTTCTAAGGCCTGCAGTTAGGACCCCCTGCCCCCCACTCACTCCACCCCCTTTCCTCTTCCCTCTTCCCCTTCCTGACATTTCTATTATTGAGAAACAGCAACTCGAGTATAGCATGCTACTGCTGCAGCACTATATCCGCTCTGACTTGATCCTCCTGGCATTTCAGTAGCCTGCTCTCCTTCCCCACACATGTCAAACTGTTTAATATTCAATCCACTTTTGGATGGGATTACCATGCTATAGGTTAGTGGGAAATTTTGGCAGGGCATGGCCTTATCAGTGTTCATGATGCATGGCAATTTTTCTCTCTTTTTTCTTTGGCTATTAAGGACATGAGTTGATTGTGCTTGGTGAGTGTGAACAGGATTGATGAGAGGTCTAAGCCTGCAGAGAGAGTTCCTAATGAACAAATAAATCAAACATCTCTCTGCGATCGAGTCAGTGTCTTGGATCGCGGAGTCACGCCACATCAGACTTGCTGAAGAAGATGATCAAGGGCGCTAATTGAATTGCGGTGAATGCACAGGCACAGTGCGATATACTCCGCCCCTGAACAACCTCAGCTATCACCTCGATGGGGATTTTTTACTTTAATTTCACAGCCTGAAGTCAATTTCACAGCCGGCAATCTCCATATGTTTATCTACAGAAATGTAATTTGTGTTATTAGTGCCAGTGCTTTGACCGCATGCTCAAGTGCTCACACACATGCCTTGAAAAAAAAAAAAAAAAAGCAGTCACTTCTCAAGACAAAGACATACTCTGAATGAGCACACTTGCACCCACAAACTTAATTTCTCCTCGACGCATTTGTTTTTGCTGATGTAGGAAATCAAATGATGACTTAGATCCAATAAGTCGCAAAAGGTAGATTGGTGTAACTGAATGGATACAATGCAGAAAAAACCCCAATTCATTTCCTTTGTAGGTAAGCTATTAGGCTGAAACAGAGCTCTCAAGATATGATTAATGCTTTATGTTAGGCTGCCCATATGTCCATATTATGATGTTCCCTTAAATTTCAAACACTTCAACTAGCTGTTTGTCTACAGGGAGTCTTGTTGCCAATCCCACAGATGGAGAGGATAGGGATCATTACTGGAGAAAAACTGGATATCTTCTTGTGTGATCAAAACATAACCAAGGACCCCAGTGGAAGTTTGTCTAAATATAGAAGAAAACATTAGCACACAAATCATGTGAATTAAACTCAGTTATAGAAATCCAATTAAACTGATTGCAAAGAATTTTACAGACAACCTTCCTACTTTTTGTACCAACCTGGAATTTTTTAGTAATGCAGATAAAATCTTTAACACATTGTGCTTTAAACTCTGTATTTATTTTTCTTCAGTATGCATTATGTGTCTTTTCAGATTAGGTTTGACTGATTAGGTCACTGCGGCCCTCCCAGGTTGGGGTTATGTAAAAACTGTTAAGAGGTTTACATTTACTTTTCCAAATGTTCCCTCTAATCCTAAAGACAGATCAAAGAATTTTTGCTAGATGAATTACTATGCTGTTTGCCTGCATATTTTATAGATTTTTAAGGTGGACTCTTACTCACTGCCCTCATCGTACCTCTTGCAGAGTTTGTCTTCTTGGTGGAAGAAGAAGTGGGACTGTGCAGCACTGATAGACTGATCCTTAGTACAGAAAGAAGATTAGGTAATAGTACAGAAAGAAGATTAGGTAATATGTTTATCGCTCTGTGCACAGAGGATTATAAAATAAAAGGCGAGTGAAGACAAACAAGTCAGTCCCTCCTACGGAAGAGCAAGACCTCTAAACTACAGGTTTAAAATGCTTGCTCTGCATCTGTTTGCAGTTTTTACTGCCTCATTAGCATTGATATATCACTTTTTAGTGCTTTTGTACCTCTGTGATCACTTTGGCTGTTTTGTTTTCATTTTGCATCTTTTTTTTTTTTTTTTTTTTTTTTTTAATCGTTCTTTGAATGTTTTTTTCTATAAGTCTTGGGATATTTGCATCTGAGGCAAACAATGACCACTTAGCCAACTCGGTAATCTATCACTGGCTCCATGCCTTCAGCACACAAGTCTCTTGGAGCTGTTTGCTGCTCACACTTAGTATGTGGTTCAGAAAACAACACAACAAGTCACATGTGGAATTGGGAACCTGTGGGAGAGGGATTTAGATGGGTCTCCAACCAGTCTGTATGATTATTGAGAAACTGCGTGAGAGCTCAACACACCACCATGAAGAATGAGATTTGTTTTGTAGAGATGTGGACTCAGCAAAACAACACAGAATGTGGGAATTCCCACTGGCTTCATTCCCCAAGCTTACATATGATAAGCTGCAACTATCTTGTCTTGAGCTGCCAAGCTAGTATGTAACACAGCCTCATCTGCCCAGGGCAGTGAGCTACGACATTTTCACCACCCCACCCCACCCCCCCCCTCTCCCTGCCAAGAGGATGCTTCATCTATCTGCACTCTCCAAAGCTCCTGTGACCCTGAGAGTACCATCAGCATGCAGCAGTCAGCTGAGGGTGATTGAATTAACAGACACAAAATGGATTCTGCTTGCTTAACCTACGGGACAGATGAATGCAACAGTGACAGACTTTGAATCCAGGCAAAGTGAGCAGGTGTGTGATTTGAGCTTTCACCAGGACATAGTGGTCCAGACAGCCATTAGGGATAAACGCATTTTCAGTGCAACATCAAATAGAGCTAGGATGGCTGTAAAAGATAGCAGCTCTTAACTCTGCCCTGAGTTCCTCAGAGGTTTTAAAATAAGGTTGTTTTTTCTTTTTTTCTTTTTTTTTTGACCATGCAGGATCAAAAGCAAGCCTGATTGTTTGACATCTATTTCTTTGTTCTTTAGCAAGAGGCCAGTTCTATCAAAACTTGGATAGTCTGGTTTGCAGGAATGAATGAGAAGCACTTTCTTAAGGTTTTAGCGGGCAGCCCTCAAGCGTGAATTATCAACTTTCACAAACTGCATATAATTTGTCTCATCCTTTCAACTTTTGCCCCAGATATGCTAATAAATGTGAGCTCTATGTTAGCAGACTTGGTCAAAAATCCTGTGAAATCCTTCACAACAACATCCTCCATTAGTTAAGAATAAAATGTTTGTGGGTTAGTTGGTGTATTTGTGGGGCTGATGGGGTTACACCATGATAAAAATAAAATATTAAAAATACAAATATATGTTTGGACCATTTACTTATAATACGCTGTATAATATATGCATAAAAAACAGAACAATAATACCGTCTCCTAATGGCATTATTGTGCAGTATTGCATGGTTATGCAGATTGGATTCCAATATGATAAAAGATGAAGATTATAAGGGAGTATGGTGGGGTTTGTAAAATTACTTGCAATAAATTCAACAAACAAAGCAATCTTCTGAATAGAGGCAAAGGTAGAATTAATCTTCCAGGGAACCTTGGACCAAGGACGCTGTAGCAATCAGTGTCTTTTCTTAATTTGACATTGCTGTCTCCACAGCTAGACATGTAGTGTTGAATCCCACATCTGGAAAAACCCTGGAGGACGGGTGTGTGTACAGCCTCCGGGATTGACTCATTGATTCCCCTCAGCCCCTGAGGCAAGCTTTGAGAGCCACTAGGCAGGTTTCAAGGGCTCTCATTACCGACATGTACATGTAAAGCTGTTCAGTGCTGCCTGAAGCTGTTGGGTATAAAAAATAAATAAATAAATAAATCGAGGGCTGCAGTGAGGATGATGGATAGCCTTGTCCGAGATACAGATGGCTCTTGCAGGAGGGGGTCTGGTTCCCCTTTGGGACGAGTCAGTCGAGCTGAGGACCACATGTTGACAGCCAGAACCTCTTTGTAGTGTAACATAAGGCACCATAGAGACATCTAAAACAGCTTGGAGGCCACGCACATCTCTGAGATGCTGCACCAGAACAACACAATCAATAAAACACGCTAACAGCACCAACATGCATGCTAACCGACTCCGCTTGCATGAGCATGTGTTACGTGTTTCCCCTCAGAAAACTAAAAAAGCAGCAAATCTTTCTTTAATAGTCCTTAGTTTTTTGGGGGGGGTTTTCCACACATTTTAACTATAGAAATGAATAATTCTGCAAATATCATTCAGTCTAAAACATTATTGATATGTTCAGTTTTAAATTCCCCATTAAGCATCTGATTGTCTGAATGTAAATTGCCATGTGGTTTACAAGTAGAAAATGAGGAACTGAACATATCCTCACAGAGCAAGGCAACTACATAAATAAAACTAAGCCAGCACAAGTTATGGCGCTGCTATAGAATGGGAATTCCACCACTGTACATCACTTTGACTGAGGGAGCAGCAAGGTAGAGGCTGATGAAGTGCGCAAACGGGAGATAGGGCTCCAGAGTCACATGTCTTTCTGCCCTGCCCTTTGAATAGGTCTTGCCCTCCTGGTCCTGCTGGCCCCAGCTCTCCTGTTGGTACAGGTAAAGCTAATCACACACTGTGACACAGAGTCCATACAGACAGGCCTGAATAAAACATGCAGTGAAAAATTTAATCAAGAGAGGGCATCTGCGGCCCTCTGCGGCAGCTGGTACCAACACTCCAGCTACTCGCCACATGTGTCCTCATACTAATGACAAGCCTAAAAGGAGACAGAGGGCAACCTCTTTTCATAATCAAAGTGTTTTTATTCATAACATGTCTATTAATTAGTTTGAAATACTCGGCTCCATGCGCTCAGGAGAATTTAAATTGGCTGAAGAGGATTTGCCCTTCCTCTGTTGGGCCAATGATTTCTTGGCAAGTCTTTATAATCAGGGAGGGACAAAGAGGAGGGGAAGGAAGAGACAAGGAGATGGAAAGGATGTGCCTGCATGCATATGTGTGCATGTGTGTGCATGCGTGTGTGTGTTCGTATCTGTCCATCCCTCCTTTTTCTCTCTGTGAGTGACTCAGAGAGACTACGAATCAGTGGGGGCAGCAAATTGAAACTGTCAGTGGTGTTTGCCTTGTGAAAATATATCTAAACTAGGTGTGTATTTTTTTTAAGGAGAGAATGGCTGGCAGCCTGTTTTTTTTTTTTTTTTGGTTTGTTTTTGTTTTGGGTTTTTTTTTCACATGATTTACAATATTATCTGGAAAAAGCAAATAAATTCCAGAAATGCATTAAGAAAGCACAAAAGGCTTCAGACAATAAAAATGATTAAAATCTTTGCAGGAAGGGACAGTTTGTGTTGTTATAAAAAAAAGGAAGGGGAAAAGCAAAATGAGCACAGAAATGAAAAAAAAAGATCCTCAAGCAGATGCTTTGTGAAGTTATTTTCCCATAAAGTGCATCATATACTGCACAATATTAGCAAATAAATAGGACTGTTTAACAAGTGCAGGATTTAGTGCAGGATATTATTCAGATGCAACAATTGGCTTGACTTAGATCATTAATAAGTCTTCTCTCATGGCTTAATCTCTCTTATCTGTTGCACCTCCACAGGAAGCAATTAAGGTTCATTTATGACTGCTGTCTTTAAAATACCTCTTCAACTTAGCGTATGAGGCATTATAACCCGTCACAAATTTTGCTTTTCTTCAAAGTGAGAATCACTAACAGTATCCAATTCAAAGCTTTGATAATGGGACCCCATAAACAACCTGTCTCTGGTACAGTTAACAAAAAGGCGTGCGGTACTGACACTTGTCAAGACATAATCAGCGGTGATGTTTTAGTCATGGTGGAGGATGAAACAGGAGGCAAATTGCTTGCTAATTCTCATTTCACACTCCCAATGTGAAATCAACCAGGCACACAGAGCACTGGTTCCTCTACATGCACAATGGCCTGGCTCGCTGCATAACACCAAATTATCTTTCCCCTGGTTTAATTATTCATTAGGCAAACATAATTAATTTAAGGCGCTTCTCTCGCAGGAAGTGTTTCAAATAAAGGCCAGAAGGACAGCTTTCTGCTTAATCATTAACTGAATGCTGAACACAGCCAAGAAACCTGCAAAAGGTAGAAGTGCTTTGTTGAATGTATATTTAACAGTTGCCAGTATTTTTTTTTTTTTTTTTTTCCAGAGCTTAAAAATTGGCTCACTCTGCAAAAAAAAAAAAAAGCGCCACTTCAGTATTGGTTTGACTGATGCAGCATGATTTCTGAAATTTTAATGTCAGCCTGTGTAATTTAACTGCCTCACTAATACGAGCGATGAACAAAATCACAACACAGTCC
This sequence comes from Telmatherina bonti, assembly GCF_933228915.1. Classification (NCBI taxonomy): domain Eukaryota; kingdom Metazoa; phylum Chordata; class Actinopteri; order Atheriniformes; family Telmatherinidae; genus Telmatherina; species Telmatherina bonti. The sequence continues at coordinate 26,675,425 of NC_136628.1, read as the reverse complement.
CTCCGAAGATTTCAAAACAGCTGTTCGATTTTGACTTCTCAGCTTCATAAAATCATTTAGGAGACCATACGTTGCCTCACAATGTTTGACAAGGGCAAATGCTACTGTGCCTGATGGGGGATGCAAGACTGAAAGCAAAATCTTCTTCTGCGCCGCTACTCAGCAAATCCACCCTCCATCAAACACATTTACCGTACAAAAAAAGAACAGCTTAATTACACACTGAGTAGACAGGCTCATACGCACAAACTTTGCCCTCTACACTCCTCCTTTATCTTCCCTTCCTTCGCCCAATCTTCCTGACTCTAACGGAAGCATCTTAGAGGGAGACGGAGCAGGCTTTGATGTATCTTCTCTGTGATACTGAGCCTTCAGATCAAGGGGCTGTTTGTCTTCAAACTCGCCAAATCCTCAGATGGCCTGAGACAAAGCGTAAACATAGTGAAGTGCCTTCCCATATCCATTTGTGTAATGGAAGATCAGTCTGCACTGACTGTTTCCTTTTTTTTTTTTTTTTTTTTTGTAACCTTTAGACCCCTAAAACCCAACTGATATAATTTTTTTTTCAGCCTTGATGAAATGTTCTAAATGAATGGCTGTGCTCCCTCCACTTGCTCGCCTTATTTCATGTAAAGTTTCTTCATGGGATTACTTGCAGCAAGTGAACAATCTTCACAGATATTACCATGGAAACTACAGGATCTTTTTTTCCCTGAGGATCTATTAAAGCTCTTCTATTCAAAGGATCTATTCATGAGTCAATGAAAAAAGCGAATATGACCCCTGCGTGCTTCTGCCAGAGCATCTCTTAGTCAATATTTTTTACTTTCAGAACGCTGAAACGTTCTAGAGAAAGAAAATTTCCACATTGCCAGAATGTGTTTTGCTTCCTGTTTATAAAGGATATGGCTTGAATCTTTTAAAGTATTCAGCATCTTTCTCTGTATTTTGTCCTGAACTATAAACATATGAATATGAAAATTACAATTTCTCACCAACCAAGATATTTTTCATTTTTTAATTTCTTACTCTGGAAAAAGATGTATTGAAAGATCAGTTTTGAATTGACTCAGAAACTATTTAATCCTCAAAAATCCAGCACTTTTTTTTTTTTTGAAAGATGAGACTTGTAAAGGAAAATAAATAATACTGTAAACCTTAAGGATGTGTTTGAACTTGTGCCTTCAAATTTGTCCTCATATTTGCCTTCATAATCAGTTCGGACAGACCGGATTTTGCTGTGAAATGAAATGTGCACTAAGAAATCCCATTGGCTTAGGGTGCATGTGTGTTGTGTGTGTGTGCCTGTGTGTGTGTGTGTGTGTGTGTGTGTGTGTGTGTGTGTGTGTGTGTGTGTGTGTGAAAGAGAGGGGTGATGGGGGGGGGGGGGGGGGTGTTATCAGACTGGCTTTAACCATTTCTGTAATCTTTGCTTTCATTTACAGCTGAATGAAGTAAATATAGTTAAGTTTGTAGTTAACTTTGTTCAAGATTCAAAGGTTAAACCATTAGAGGACGCATCTATGACCCCTTAACTCCCCCTCACGAATCACAAAGGACACTCAGACTGAGAGTTCACACACAGACAATAAAAGGAAAGGCTGCAGAATGAAATGACTCCAAAATCGCTGCAGAAGTTTAATCCAATTTTCCTGGCAGTCACAGCTGTGCAAAAATCACACAGCGGTTTGGCCCTTATGAAAACCACAGGGATGTGCCATCCAAAAGGCGATCCCGAAACCCCAAAAGCTGACTGAATCAATACCCTAACTAGAAAGAGGTGGATTTAAAGAGAATATATGCAGCAAATAATGAAAACAGAAATCAGCTTGACAAGGTTAAACTGGGTATATTTGGGAAAGAATAAGCCTCATGATGATGATGATAATGATGATGATGAATATTATCATTATTATTATTATCATTATCATTATTATTATTATTATTATTATTATTATTATTATTATTAATAAATTTATTTTAGGCCATTATAAATTTAAATAATAAATAATACTGAGGCCATAATTATCACTCTGTATTTTTAATCATCTTTATGCATTTTGTAAAATTGTTACATCTTCTAATAGAACATTTTGGATTTGATCAATAATAATGCATAAATATCAAATAGACAGGTCTCTAACATTTGATAAAGCACATATTAACTCTCATCACTGTTCATCCAATGCTTCTGAAATATTAAACACACTAGAGGCTGACTTAACACAACCAAAACTGCATTACTGGGAGCAGCCTCCACCCTCCTGTTTCTGCGTTACCTTTCATCACTGCCTCAAATGTATATCTACATGCAGAGCCGGAGCTCCTGGAGCGGCGCCAGGGAGCGTCCCAACAGCCTCCCAGCAGAAACAGCTTTGTCAAACTCAGTTAGCCGCCTCAGAGGGGAAACACCTCTCTCCACAGTAATACTCCAGCTATTCACATCATGCCCCTGCCTCTGCCTCAGCCACCTCATCAATCCACACCACAACAAAGGTAAACAGCCCCGCACCTTCCACACAGAGGCCCGTGCTGCTTTGTTGATACACTGTTCGTGCAAACCGCCTGCACAGAGGGTGAGCGACTCACAGGACAGACTGAGCTTCATTTACAGAAGGTAATTGCACTGGAGCCAAGGGGTGCACTTTTGTGATGAGTTTTCTTTTTTTTTTTTTTTTTTTTTTTGAGCCCTGCTAAAACCTTCCAGAACCTCTCAATTTGTTTACTCGATGAGTGAAACTGCTATGACAAGGATGTATAATAAGTTCAGCTAAACACAAACATGTCACCTTCAAGGCAGAGTGGTCACTGACATTGACAGGCGATTTGCCAACAGCCCTGCTCATTGTGCACACCTAGGCATGAAATAACATGACACTTGTCTGCTTGGGATCACCACACATGCTCTGAATGAAAATGTTGATAAATACAAACATTTTCCAGGTTAGTGTTTTGAGCTATGTTGGATCCTGCATGCTCTATTGGTTCTGTTAAGGCACTCTAGATAAAAACATTCGCCAAGTGGTGTGTTGAATGATGTCTATCTAACAGAATGAAAAAGATTAACATTTACTTTGCCTGATTTTTTTTCTCTCTCTATCTTTGTAACTGTGCTCTCAGGCTTGCTCCCACTTTGTCAAATTCTTTAAAAACCTATTATATCAGCTGAACCAAGGCACATTTCTTGCCATTAAAACAAAGTGTGAAATCACAGTTAAGGTAATCGAAAATGTTTTGTTGATTTCACTGAAAATTTTGACGCCTTTCTGCTTTCCTGTATTTATGTTATTCACTCCTAATGTGGCCCCCAAGAAAAAGAGAAAACATGAATTTCTGAAATAAATAAATAAAAATGTCAGCCATAGTTGGGAAATAATAAGTGATTGTGACCGTTTTGGAGTGTCATGCATGCTATTTATTTCAGCAGCAGTCGTCGCTGTAAATTCAGTGTCGCTCTCTTTCATTCTGATGAAAGACATAACATTCTGCCAAATATTTCATGCAAAATACAGCAACAGAAACAGAGAACCCTCGTGATGTGAGAATGGTTGGTGGCATCATGGGTACTTGCTCAGAAAATGACCCCAAATGGTTTTTGTGTAGACTTTTTTCCTCTCCCTTACCCAAAGCTGCTGGCAGATAAAACATCTGGGCTGTTTTGTTGTTGGAGAAAGGCTGCCACAAAAAGATGCAACTCATGCTCATAATGGTGGGGAAAAAGAAAAAAGCTCCAAGTGAGACATAGGACCAATTCCAAGTGTCTTCTTTGGTGTGCCTTAGACTGTGGCTTATAGTTAGCAATGCTTACAGTAAGCAGATTGATGAGGGTGAGCCCATGCTGTCTTTTTGGACAGGAAAACAATGCTATTAATGTGGAGGATTGGGAAAGAAAAAGAATCAAAACTAGTGCATTTATAGGCAGCAAGGCACATTGTTATTCTAGCTATACACCAGTCCATGTTTCATTTGCAGACTGTGCAGCTGTGTAAATTCAAAATTTTCTTTTAATAGCTTATTATAACATCGCCATGATGCAACCTAAAGATTTGCTCATACTTCTTACTCCAGGTAAAACATACAAAATAAGCATATATCACTTATATGAACCAACTAAGACGCTAAACAGAAGCTCCTTTCTTTGTATTTTTCCATTTCCATATGTTTGTTTCCTTTGATTGCCACCTCTCCTTGCCTCATAGTCCCTCCCACATGATGCAACCCAAGAAAGGCAAGGGGAATGACAGCAGAAGAGTCAAGGACACAGGCTTTTCACAGGACAAGGCATCATAGCTTGCAAGCTGTCATCTTAATCAGACATCAGTATGATGTGCATGTTGCACAGCTGCATCATCTGTGTATTTTTTGTCACAGCCCACTGCTGTACTTCATGATCTTTGCCAGATGAGTGTTCATGACATCTCAAATATTTACTTTTGATGGCGAGATGTGTCATGCCCGCACTTCTTTATCACACCGAAAAACAACCTCCTCAGAGACCGCATCCGTCCCTCCTCCCGCAGCTAGCAAGATACATGTAAATACATGTAAGAAATGTCGACATCTGATGAGATGGCACACAGAGGTAAATTTGAGTTCACAGACAGGATGATGGAGGAGAGAAGAGGTGCAGCGGCAGTAAATAGACAAATTAAAAGAACTCTGGAGCCAGATAACAGTAACCATGGCTATGTTGTACTCTTTTTAAACATCTAAGTCAGGTATCCAAGCTAGCCTGAATGCACGACACAGAAGTAGTACAAACAGAATCCAGCTGTCAAAAATGTAATCTTTTCCATATGTGACATGTCAACAAGTCTTCATTTAAAAGAATTTATTCCTCACCTGTCCATCAGGTATCCGAACTAAGTTACCTGTGGCTCATCTCCTCATCTGCATTTTGTGACCTGCTGTTTCTCTCTCCAGGCGCTCCTCCTTATTTTCCCCCATGTTTTCTTATCAGTCTTTTTGTGAGCTGTCTGTCTATTTGACTCCCATTTTTACCTGTTGAACACTTTTGAATAGCTGTTTCTACTTTATATTTTGAGTCCCCCTCACCCTCTTTTTTTTCCCATGCTTACAGCAAAAGCTTCTGTCATATCAAGTCATCTGCATGAGTCTGCCGCATGGTATCTGCAAGATGCAGTTTTGATTCCACAAAGCTGCCAAGTGATTTCACCCTGTACTCCTGATCCTACACATGCTTACATCTTGAATACTTCAGCTCATATGAAAGGAAATATCAATTTCATACCGAGTGGGTCCAAATATGTTCATATGTACATCTAGATTTGCTGCTGGTTGGACATCTGATTCCAACTGTAAGAGTATTTTATATTCTTACAATCTTGTGATGAAGAGTCGAAGATCATTTAGGAGGTGTGAAATCAAGACCATTTTGTGACGCTTCCTTTAGCTGAATATTATACATGAACATAGACTTTAAATGCTCCTGATTTTACTTGCTACTGTAAATTTACCTCAGGTTTATAACTGCATGCCAGCTCAGTGTTCTCCTATATCCAACAGAGAAGTGATGTTAGTAGTTTGATTCACCACAGGGGTTAGTAAAACAATTATCATTACAAAATCACTTGCTCCATTCCCACCCAGTCAGTGCCCAGGTCTTTTAATTTTATACTGCAGGTTTTGTCCGCAAAGGATGATCCCCCACTGTTAGAAGTACATTTTTTTCTTCCCTTTTTCCTTTTTTGTTTGCCTTTATAGTTCAAATTTAACCCGGAGTACACAATACCAAGCTTCATGGCTAGAGCGTTTGGACATAGTTGTCTTTTCTTTTCTTTTTTTTTTTGCTGTCTGGTGGGTTAAATGAAAGGTCAAATAAGGCCTTCTAAATGTAACGCATCAATAGTGATGAATTCACATTACCTAGAACAAAATCCTAGAACAATGAACCATAAACTAAACATATCCCTTCAATAAAAACTTAACATAGTATTTTCTTGTTTTTTTCAAACTCAAAGGCAGGCAGGACATTATTTATGAGCTAAATCTAAAGGGGATGTTAACAGATTTATGAATTGTTAAAGAATAAATAATAGATATTACTTAAACATAATCTATGAATAATAAAAACTTAGAGGCAACTAGAGAACAATTAAACTCATTCTTTATGCAAAAATGTATCTTCATATTAAACCAAACAATGAAAAATTAAATATAGGATTAGAAACTATTTAATTTAACAGATTTATGTCTAAGGTCATTGTCAAATGTTTAATCTCCCATAATAAAAGAGCAAAAAGCCACTGCATAATTTGAAGTTTCTGTTCATTAAAAAAAACTGTCGATGCAATTCGAAAAGGATACATTTACTGAACACTTTTGCATCCAAAGACAGCTTGCATTCAAAATTTCAAATATATAGTGTCAGAATAGATCTACGATAGTAAAGTTGTATCATCTAATTATTTGTCTTTTTAAAGCTAAATACAGAAAAGCTTAATTAAAAAAACACTATTTAGGATCATTAATAGAAAATATAATTTATGCCTTTTACATGGATGCAAATAATATTAATACAAATATTTTTACAACACCTACAGCAATACATTAAAATGGCATGGCAACAGTTTGCAGTATTGCATCGACACTGACATGCTGAGTCTAATTCAAGTGCATTCCAGAAAATAACCAAGAAATTAGAAAAGGTAAATGTCAATAAAGATAAAGATCAGAGGCATTAAAATACAAGCAGTATTGTTTTTTAAACCCAAAACAAAATCAGTAATATATATCAAACAATATGTAATATTCCTCTCAAAAATAGAATTTGGTCGACTGTCCAGCAAGAAGCTGCTTATTTCCAGCAAGAAACTGCTTAAGATCCTTTCATCATATAATTCATTCAACAGAAATGCCAGAAAAGCACAGAGTAGCCTTAACCACTACGAGCCAGAGTCCAACAATCAATGACATGGCCTAAACGAGCTGCTGCTGTTTCCTGCTAAGTAATTCATTCTTAAGGGAGGGTATTCTTCCCCATGTCTGCTGGCTGTTCAGGCAGATGAAAACAGCCACAATGAGCTGGCTCTCCATCACCAACAGAGAAGTCGAGGCAGCCGACAGACGCCTTATAACTGACAGACAATTACATGGCCACCCAGCAGTCGCTTGGACTGACAATGTTCGATATTTTGGAGATTGCGGTCAATGTTAGAACCTCTAAATTATAGACAAGGTCCACAGGGACATGACTTCAATATATCACAGTGGAGAGAACAAGGCTGGAGGTCACAATGCAGGCCTCTGCTTGGTGTCTGTGTTGTTCAAGAGTTCAGCCACACAAAACAATTGGAAGTAGATACATGTCTGTGATACTTCACTTCATTTTAAGCCTTGGTTCAAACTGTGATTTTTGTCTTTAATAAGCTGTAATATTCTGGTATTATTGTAGCTGCAATATTATTCAAAGACAGGTTGTATGAAGAAGAAATTAAGAAGTGCAAAGTCCAGCTGCATAACGATAACTTTTCTCAGTGCCCTGAACACTTTCCCTGCTCTTGTTTGTCTTTGACTATTTTCAATTACTTGTGCAGCCACTATCCCCTTCCTTGATCTATCCACAACATTGTTATCTTTCTCTGCTACTTATAATATGTTTACTCATCCTGATGAATTCAATTACATCTTTTCAGAGGAAATTACTGTGGGGGTGGCTCTGCCTGCCAGAGGTCAGAACTAACTGTGAATACTAAAACAACTCCCCCAAACACATTACACAGCCTATTACCTGCTGCTTTCCACACAGCACTCTGCGACCTTACATATAAGCCTTTCCACTGCCACAGATGAAATGCCTTCTAGATGGGATCTGGCGTGGAGAAGAGGGAAAGAGAGCTGGAGCTGTCCCCAGGCCTAATCGTTTCAGAGAGCCATCCCCACTGCAGCCGCAAACCCGCCACTCCAGATTAAGCAGGTATATACACGGACAGACAGAGCGTAAAAGGTGCGGAAAGGAGCCTTGGCCTCAGGGAGGCTAACACAGCCAACTTCTTTTTTTTTCTTTTCTTTTCTTTTCTTTTCTTTTCGTTCCTTTTCTATTTTTTTCTTTTTTTTTCTTTTGTCTGTGGACGAGTGGTGGGATCGATAAGGCAGAAGGCCAAAGGCAAAACAGTTCCAAAGTAAGCCTGCAATGTAGTGCTTTGACAGACTGGTAAACATCCCTTCTGTTAGAGTTTAGTGACAGGGAGGGATTCCTCACTTCACATAAATTAAATGTGGATGTCCCAACAACAATTTAACCAGATTCAGTTTCTGAGTCCTATTAGTTGTCTGTGCTGTCTCTTACTTTGAGAGGGAAATTTCACAAGTACCTGCTCCTGATCCAGAGGAAATTTTTCTACTCTGCTGAACATACAAGCTGACAATTTCATTGCAAACCTGTTACATTGAGTCTCTGAAGAGACAATGGTGTTGAGACAAAACACAAGCTGTTGGAAGAACTTCTCACATAATTATCCAGATGCAGAAACCCATTTTTGGTCCATCCAAACTGTCAGACTGATTAAACAACCGAGATGAAAAATAGCACATCTTTTGTCTCTCTGAACTGCATGTTATATTTTCAGTCTTTTTGCTTTGTTTTTCAGTGTGCATAAAATAACAGGGTCTAATTTTTGATGACGCATGCTAAATGTTCTTCAGGTACATTTGCAAACAAACAGCATGTTGGATAAGATTTTGTGAAATCAGCTAAATTTGTAAGTGTATAAATTGTAAATCTGTGTATTCAGAAATTAAAAAGTGTCCTTATTTAGTTTTCACATTACCCTAGTTGTGTCTCATTCATGTTTGCAATGCTGATCCTACCTTATAAGTACATATTTTTATGGTTACTGTGGTTGCAATCTCAGTGCTTGATGGAGTATTCTAGCAAAATATCAGCATAAATATTCTGAAGATAGTGCAGCCTAGCTATTTTACTATGACTAACATCACAACATTGTGACAGGACTAAATGTTTCATTTATATTAACAACAGACATGCCTTGAGTTCATATCAGGAAATTTATATTTAAATGCAAACTGAATATTTAGCTGAGGTACAGTCGGATTTGGTAAGTACACAAGTATTTCTTATCTCCAGGGGGAAACTGACTTTTGAAGATGTTTTCTAAGCAAAACAATGATAAAAATCCAAAAAGATGCTTTTAAAAAGAGCCTTTTCCCTCCATAAATAAAGCTCTGCACTTTTGAGGAAGGAAACATATGAAGCAATGAGTCAAATTAGAATGCACAGAACATTCTCACAGAGCGAGGGAGAATTTGCACATGAAGAGCTGAAAATGAGTCGCATTCAGCCAAGCTGTGAGCTCCACCTAGGAGGCAGTGAAAGAGACCGAGACAGGCACAGAGAGCGGCTGTGGCAGGCGGGCGCCAAGCCTTCGAGAGGGGCATTCTGGCATAATGACTCTCATTTACCATTGACAGGCCTTGGGAAAGTTAAACTAATTATGACAGCTCACAGATGCTGAATAGCCCTTGATGAACTTAATAACTGGCAATTCAACAAACAGGTGTTGAATGATTTGTGTCACCTCCTCTGGAATTGTAAGATGTTCAGATTTTTTTCCACAATGCTGCTCAAAGTGTAATCACACCAAAAAACATCACCTCACCGGAATTCTTCCCACCTTCCTGGAATTCTTTTGTCAACTGTTGTGAGTGAAATCGTCAATAATGGAATATAGGACGCTGCTTCTGTAACCCATCACATTATTGTAATTACCACAAGTTGAAAAAGATACTTGTCTGCCATAAAGGGAGGTTCAAATAGTGCAAACAGGTGTTGATACAAAAGCAACCCAGATGTGCTTCATTTTTACAGTGAGTTTAGCATTTCAGCATCCATCATGGCGTAGATTTAAAAAGCACTTTTTCTGCTAAACCTGTAATTGTTACATTTTACTATGACAGCAAAACAAACTATTTCAATGAAATTTTGGCACAATTTGTCACAATTTTCAAAGGCAAGTCTAGGTGTGTAAGGATTTGTAAGCTTTAAAATTGTATATGATTCACATTTTTTTTTTATTGAAACCTCCCTTGAACCTATTCTACACATTCTGTGGAGAAATGACCCTGTCCATAAAAAAAAGCCCCAAATACAGAGCCTGGTTAATTATTGTCAGTCCAGAGCTCTCGCAACCTTTATGGTATTAAATAGCCAGCTCTGAAATTGGAAAGATTCACTGTACTCATAATAGACATTTTCATATGTCAAGGACGATTCTAGGACACACAAAGCAGCTTTTTCTCCAACTCCCAACTTTGCAGATTCTTATTAAAAAAGAAAAAAAAAAAAAAAGCTAAGATAATGAGTATGCGTGAGGATAACTGGCTCAGTTTGGTGTCTTTAAATGAAAAGAAAATGTGTTTACAACCAAGCACTTTAAACACCAAATATATGCATAAGCAGCAAATTACTATTTGTTGGGATTTTACTTTTATTCATTTGAGGTCTTTGAGATATCTTTGTTATTATTGAGCTTGTTTATTGGTTAAGACTGACTAATGAGTGTTGATTCAGTAGCCTTACATTTTACAGCAATTAGCAACGTACGCAAATGTGCAGAATTCCTTCAGTATTTCTTATATAAAAGTAGATTGATCCAGTGCTGTATGAGCAGTGACAGCTCCTTTGAATAAAGGTTGTTTTTTTCCTGTATTAGACTTATTTCTTCCCACACTAAATAACTCTTTTGATGTCTACCAGTCAGGTTTTCTGCAACACCACGGGACTGAGACTGCTCTAGTTAAGATCTTTGATGACATCCACCTGAGCATAGACAGCAAAAACATTTCAGAGCTGGTTTTGCTAGATCTGAGTGTTGCATTTGCCACCGTTTTTCTAGATCAGCTTTAAATTTTTGGGCACTCAAATTAACTGTGTTGAGTTGATTTTTAAAAGACAGACACTTTTGTTCGTCTTTATGTAGCTTTAAATCTCAGCAAAATAAAATAACCTGGGGAGTTCCCCAAGGCTCCGTGTTGGGAACACTGCTGTTCAACATTTACATGCTTCAAATCATTCAACTTTTTTAAAAAAAAAACAAAAAAACAGCCAAATATGCTACAATAATCCTGCTGATGACACACAAATCTCCATGTTAGGTCAGCCTGTTATCACTGAAAGGATAGAGGATTAAAAGACTGATCTCTCAGTGGGATTTACAAACACCATAAAGTCACTTTTAGTTGACTAGACTACTAACACTGACCTTACAGGTCTTTCTAAAAATTCCACCAGACTGCTGCTGTTAGTCCAAAACACTGCTAATCGAATTTTTACTAAGACCAACAAAATGAGATTAACTCCAGACCTTAGATTATTACACTTGCTTTCAGTTTTAATTAAATAACTTTAAACTCCTGCAATTACTTTGCAAAGCACTGAATTGTATGGGACCAAAGATAAAAAAAAAAAATAAAAAAAACCTGTTCATTATAAACTGACCATATTCTTCATGTTGTCAAGGTCAGCATAGGCAGCCTTCCATTTTTATGCTCCTCACATGTGGAACAAAACCCCAGAAAACTGCAGGTTGGCTCAAACTCTCAGCTATTTTAATGCAAGGTTAAAAATGTTTAGACTTACATCAGTCTTTTATTTGAACAACTGTTAATTCTCCAGATGTTAACTTTTATATCCTAAAAAGTTATCGTCTTCTAGCCTTATTTAATTTTGTTTAAATTAACTAAGGCTAGAAAATTAATGTTATACATAAAGCACTTTGAACTGTCTTGAACAATAAATGTGTGATTTAAATAAACATCCTTGCCTTGCCTACATCAGTCATGAGTCAAGATGTATTTACTTCTGTATCCTTTCCTTCCTTCAGTTCTATATACATCTGTTGATTATTATGCCATGGCAATGATGACTGGTTGTTTGGTAAAATCTTACAAAAAAAACCAAATTCTGTTTTTTACTTTGTATCATTCTCAACTTGGCTCATCAGATTTTAATGATTAATTTACATAAGTTGGCCTTGATTATTTAAAATAAAAACAACTTTGAGTATATATTTTTAATATTGCATTACACAAAGTATGGTGTAAAGTAGCTTCTATACCAATAAACTGAACCACACAGGATGTCAATATTAACATATGACTTCTGTGGCACTGCAGAAACCACTTGTCTGGCATTTGAAACAAAGACAAGCAAGTGAATGTTGATTACAGAAAGGACTTGAAATGCATGCTGATATTTGTACAAGACTTTTTAAATTAGTTTTTAAGACAAACTACACAGAATTTCCTCTTGAATAAAAGACAGTGTCTGGTGATTTTTTTTTTTTTTACTATTAGCATTATAGATAAATGAAAGATTCTAATAAGAATTATAATGATCCTCATTTTGTCCCTTTGCAATTGTTTTACTTCCACTAAAGTGGTTGTTAATGTGAAAACAATCACTAGATATGGAGAAGAATTAGTTTACAAATCACACAATTAGTATTATTGCATGCAAGCTTGCAAGAAATAACTGATTATTTATTTTAACTGCAGGTCTGTTTTTGGCTTTCTGTGTAAAGGGTTGAATCAAAGAAAAAGAGAGAGCGAAAACTAACCAATCTGGGATGTTCATTTTTTTATTCTTATTTAAGTTTGTTTATTTGTTTGTTCCTGTGTCTTGGGTTTTGTAAGAAAGTGAGATATATTCACATGCATAATGCTAAAGAAACTCTCTGACATGTATGGCCTCCGTAATCCTTTTGAAAAATATTACTATGGTGTAAAGGCAACATATAGAAACCATCAGATGTTGCTTGCAATTAAATTGCAAAACAAAAATGAAAAAAGCTAATTACAATGTGTTAGTTACTGATAAATATAACATTGTATTGAAGTTACATTAGTGACATTTCTATTTGCAGGATAAAATGAGATTGCAGCTTGATCACTAGAAAATAACACACACTTTCCAAAATCTCACAGTGAAGCAAATGAATCCATTTCTGTTTTCCCTGCCTGATGACAGACTGATGCAGGTTCAAAGCATCATACGATGCCACAAATGAATGATTAAGGCATCGTCTAAACTAAATTCCTAATCTTCCCTGCAAATAATGCAATAGTTCCCATTCAGGCCTTCTAAGCAATAACATTCTATTTAAACTCCAAAAGCAAAAGATAAAAGTACTATAAAAGTAGAGAGCCTGGAAAGTTTGTGTAATTGCTTGCTAAGCAACAGGATAGTTCACTAATGGAAGCTGCTAAATGTTATTTTGCTCTTAACATAATGCACTGTGCGTTTCCCCGTCCCTTGAGTTTAGTGTTCTCAGAATATGAGCAATAGTGACACTGAAAACACTTGCGTTTCCATGTCACTACTATGCTGCGTACTGTCACTGCATGTTGCATCTTTTTACTAATGATAAGAATAATACTATTGGTAACAGGATAAATTAAAGATATTTTAAATGTCTTCTTGTTATGTTAGGATATACTATGAATAACTATTTTGACCTAAGCCTTCTGGTAGTCCGTCTTGCATTGATGGGGAGACCCCACCACTACCACATGCACACACACACCCACGCATACGCACGGCAGCTGCATATTCATATGATATTGTTTGAGGCCAGTGCAAAATTGCAGCTCAGTTTGTGATGTGAGATTGAATAACCGAACCAGCCCAGGCAGTGGTAATTTATTTCCTGTTATTGCATTGTTTAATAATCAGCTTTTCCTCATAAATGTGCTCATATTGATAATAACAGATTTTATAAAGGCTCCATAAAGAAAATGAATTGTACTGGCATCTATGTATAGTACCCACTGATGAATAACTTCATTATATTACATGTACTTGGCTTTACTGGAAATAATAGGCACCACTAAAGCAAAAAAACTCTCCGAGGGTGGAAGATAATACTTTTCCGAACCATATATCAAAATTTGTGCACCATATTCATTAAGTTAACATTATTTATAAGCTGTTTTAATGCCCTGTCCACTGGGCAAATAGTATCTGCGCTGCTTCACATATGGTTTATATCTATATGCTGCTACTTGACATAAAAGATACATCACCTCCGCTAAGGGGTGAGAGGAAAACTGTGTTGACAAACTGAAACACAGACTGTCCAACAGAAAGCACAGTTATAATGATGAAGAGAAGGGAGACCCACACTGGGGAAATAATTAGGACAAGGCTACTGTGCACGAATCCGTTTGCAGCTTTCCACTCAACTGTGTCAAACAGCTTGGTCAATAATCTTCCGCAATTCCAGAGGATTAGAGTCTTATTAAGGAGCACAGTCTGTCACGCAGACATCAGCGCCCAAACAAGTCACTCCCTGACTGTTTACTCTGGGTTTCAGTAAAGGCACAAACATGTGAACACGGCTAGGTAATTGATCATATCAAGTCGAATGTGCTTCATCACAGTGTTTAGTTTGTGAGTGTCTCATTAGGTTTTCTTCTTGCCAGAGGTTGTTTTCACAGCTCTCTTTAACACTACATTGTTATGTAACTGACTGTTAAAACTCATTCTACCCAGTGGCAAAAGTGAGGCTCTATAACTTGTAATTGGGCATGTTCTGTTTGCTCTGGGATTCATTTTTCTCATACCCCTGCTGTTAAATTTAATAGAAGCAATGATTTTCGAATGAAAAGACAAAATACACAAGAGGATGCTATCTAAAAGTGTACAACTTTTAGTCCTGTTGTAATGTAGTAACCCTCTAATAAATTGGCACATTTTATTCATCACATTGTAAACTTAACAAAGATCACACGTTATTACAACGCAACCACCCACTAACACACACACATTTACACTTGTAGATCTGAGAGTCGTAAACCTTGTGTCACAGCTGAACACTGGGTTTTGTCTTCGCTGTAGTTTGACAAAGGGAAGTGGACGAAACAACCTCCACAAAGTGCACGCAGGAGCGAAGTTCTTACCTTGCCCGTGTATTTTGGAGACGGCGGCAGCAAGAAGCCAAACCGTGAAGAGGGTCTTCAATCGGTGGTCTTGTGTCGTCTGCATGTCTTCTAAAGTCGAGGTTTGTACTCACGTTGCGATACAGAACGTCCGTGTGTTGAAAGAAAAATATTACTTCCAGTGGGGATGAAAGAAAACAAGCGAGGCGAGGGTTGTTGTTGCTTTTTTTTTTTTTTTTTTTTTTTTCAGCGTTTACAAAATATAAAGAGACGCACGCGGGTCGTTTCTACAGTAACGCTGCTGAGCGAAGACAGGCGAGAATAATGAAGAGAAATGCAGAGGTTCCTTTTTAATTTGGACGCTCGGTAAGCGGATTCCTGGCTGCGTGAGCTGTCGGCACATAGAGAGGAAAAGCAGCCGAAGCTTCAGCACCGCGGACAGCTCCTAGCGTCCGCTCATGGAACCGCCTCCACCAAGTTAGTCGGCGGAGTTAGAACCCTGTTTTCTCTCTGCTTCCTTTGTCATCCATTTATTCCCCCTCCTACCTAAAATGCACTTCCTAAGCATCTCTTTCCACCAACTTAGTTATAATTATGAGCAACAAATGTTGTCAAAAAGAAAGTCTTTTTCATATCTGAAAACCATCAGATGATTTTTGTTTGTTTTTATTATTCTTTCTGTTTATGTTACGGTTAGCATATGCAATCCCACCTAAAAGCACGCACAAGACAGAATTGAAATATTACACAATTACACAACAGCCAAATAAGATATTTGCATTGCTCGGGCAGTTTTTAGTCAGCTTATTTAATGTTTTAAAATAATGCATTGATCTGCTGGTTTATTAAGACCTCGCACTTTATAAAATAAGGATACAGACTATCAAGGGGAGCATTATATCTATGATGCTTCCCTTAGCAAAGTAAATTTCCCCAGCAAAACGTAGCATCCAGAAAATCATTCTGCCTGCTTAAATGCTAGACAAGACAAAAAAAAGAAAAGAAAAAAAAAAAAAGACTGTACACTTTCACCATTATGCTATACACAGTCAGGACCTTAAAGAGAAGTCAGGGGCTTATATATTTTTGAATGGGAGAACATTTAAAAATAAAAATAGAGAAGAAAAAGTTATGTAATTAGTAGAGTCATGAGAGATTTAATGATGATCATGATTCAGTCTATCTATCAGGTCCTCGTCATGGTATGCCTTCACCCACACTACAATCAAATTGCACTGCTTTTCATTTTTGACCCTAATTTTATCATACACACACACACCTTTCTGACTAGTCTTTGTGCCCACAGGAGTCAGGACTGCATCTGAGTGGGGTTTTTTCTTCATCTTTTTTCTTTTTTTTCCAGTTCAATTCTCAGTAAAGCTTATACCCTGCTGTGCATGATAAGCCCTGAGGTGAGACGTTCCTCAGGTGCTGGAAATAACCATGGTATGGTTTGAGTCTTGTAGGTCACTTTTTTTTTTTGTCCCTTGTCAGGTTCAGGTTCAGTTTATGTCCCAAGGCTCTAACTGTTTGCCAGTGAAGTATACCATTTCCTTTTCACTGAGTAAAATGATCTTTCTAAACTGGGGTAAATCAGTAAAATATAGTCTGTGCTTGTAGCTGCTAATAGCCTTGGTAAATTAGTCTAAATGATTGCCTAAATCTGGGGTGGCACCAGGGAAAGCTAGTCAGAGCATGGTACTGCCCCATTGCTCCTCAGACTAAGATTGGGCACACCAGACCTTTGGAGGAACCTTAGAGAAGCCAAAGACTTTCCGACAAAACTTTTCAAGGTGTAATTAACAAGGAAAAATAAAAGCAGGTGTCCTATGAAGAATACACAGCCTCTGACACCATTTTTAGAATCCTTCAATATGAATGGTGAGCCTGGTATTAAAATGGACTCTTAAAACAAACCCTACATTTATTTTCATGTGTAGGCAGAAAGTTAGCAAACTCCTCCAAGTAAAGAAACTCCTACAATCACCTAGGGCTGCTAAGTTGACCTCTGACCTTTAAGTTGACACCGAGCAAGTTAAGGAGTAAATGATTTATTACATCATCATGCTTACATATTGCAGTTAATCACAGTAAGGTCAGCCATCTCTCAGACTCTCAGTCACTAAAGTAATTGCAACAAAGGATGCTTTCATTCATCAGTAATCTGATCATCCAGTCTTAGTATGAGGGAAAAATTGATTATTCAAAAATGAGTTACAAGCTTGTTGAAATATTTTCTCTTCGCCTCATGGCTCGAGTATTAGTAGATATTATCAGCCGTTCTTATCGTTACACCCCTTTCAGTTATCTAGGTCACATTAGTCTGTTATATTAAAAGAAGCTTATTATAGCCAGTAAAATAATTGTGCGCACATATGGTTTATGCAGTCAGTAACTTCTCCCCGAGTCATGCATGAACAATGATGTGTCTAAAAAAAAAAGTTGGAATTGGTCCCATTTATAAGCATAAGGATGTATAAGGAACAAAACATCAGATACGTTACATAGCAGGATGGTTTTTCATGCAGTTGTATTACACTCTGAGCTAAGAAAGATACAGCAGGCTGACCTTCACTCAGGATGTGTTCTGCAAGAAAAAGCAAAAGCACTGGAGAAATGAAAGCAATTTTAAGACAAGACTTAGGGATTATGATCGGACTGGAAATGAAAACATTGGAAAAGAACCAGCATCAATTTTTATTGGAGACACTAAAATGTTGCATGTAAGCAGATGCCATTTCATATGAGACTGCTATTTCTAAAAATAAAATGTGTCCAGTAGAGGCAGTAAAATGTACACCTGTTTTATCTTACCATAAGCTAAACAGACTGGGTTATCATCTGTCAGCTCAGTTTGCTGTCACACCTCTGGGACTCAACAGCCTGGAATAAACAGAAATTTTCATTTCAGAAATATGAATGTCATTTTTTTCACACCCAGCCTTCTTTTGTACAGTTCTTTTTCCCCCTCTTTGCTTCCTTTTTTCATCTTTTATGTTGACTTTTCTCTCAGGTTCTATTTGACTTTTCTCACTTTGCCTCTCCACATCTCCTCCATTGCTGCACCAATGTCTCTCTTTCTTCTAAATTTATCTCAGTTCCCCCCCTCTTCCACATCCCCAAGCATGGGCATCACTCCTTGCATCACTCCTATAACTCCCTGTGGCCCGACTCAGAAAAGGCTCTAATAGTGCAACCTTCCCTTTAGTGAAGCTCGATGGAGCCATAAAGCAGCCCTGAGGTCTAGTTGGCAGCCAGATGGTTGCAGCCGAGCTTTCATTCTGCTAATGGGTAGGGGGGCAGAGCAGTTAATGAAAATCAGACCCTTGAAATGAAATGACCAATGTCCCAAGGTAATGAGGCACGCATCGGCAGCAAGCTTTTACAAGCATTAAGGTAATCTTAGATGGCAGGATTATGTAAAAACATCTTATGATGACTGTTTATTAGATTGCTTAAGACATACTGATTATTATACTGCATATTCAGCTAACAAACACACTCCCATTGACTCAGGGCACTGTCTGCAATACTTAGATTGACTGGCTTTGCTAATAAGTGCTTCACCCAAGCAAGGCAGTGCGCCAAATGCTATCAATGAGAGTCTACCCACGCAGCATTACAACCTTCAAATTACAGCCCATGTCACAGTCAGAGACAGCTACAATATCGCAGTAGCATTACACACAAATGCATGCAGGGCTAATCACTGTGCATTACATTCATAGTTTAAAACCATGACCCCTTTCAGCCAACAATGGCAATTAGAGTGAAATCTGTTCTATGTTCACTGTTATTTACTGCTGTTTCTCTTGCATTAGCCTGCTTTATCAGCTCATGGGAATATTTAAGATTTAAAGCTTAAAACTGAGGGAAACTTATCAGACTTTGCAGTAGAAAAAGAAAATAATGTATTCCTGATTCAGCACAGTTACCAACAGCACATTTCCTTATCTGATGCAACCCAGTCTTTGCATGATTATTCCTCCTTGATGTTTTAAGTTGGCTGTTTTCTTTCCTTTTAGGTTTTGGTAGGTTTTGATCTTCTTTCCTTTTTTGTAATTTCAGAAACACTTATCATCACGTTGAAGAGCTACAATTATTCAACAACATAATGCACTGAAATAATAAAAAGGTTTATTGTGCACTTTGTCTTCAAGATATTAAAGAACACGAATCTCTTAGTATTGATTTCCGATGAGTTTGTGTGTGTGTGTATATATATATGTGTGTGTGTGTGTGTGTGTGTGTATGTGTGTGTGTGTGTGTGTGTGTGAGAGAGAGAGAGAGAGAGAGAGAGAGAGAGAGAAAGTCTTTTTAATGATTGCTGGAACCTGTATTTTAGATTTTTTTATACAATTTTCTACTGCAGAAAGTCAACTCAAAGAAAAAGAATGCTCAATTTTCACAGTTGTTGTTTTCATGCGTTTTCACACAAACACACACTGACATTGATTTTCCTTTTTTTCCTCACAGTCAATACAACTTAATCACAAAATGTTTTATAGTTTTTATCAGCTGTGCCACCAGATTTAAGTTTTTCTATTGGAAGTACAACACAAAACTTTTATTCTGCAAGAAAATGGAGATGCATACATAAAACATGAATGATGTTGGGAACTCATTCTCCAAACCTCCACACAAAAACACGTATATTGATTTGCTTAATTCAAATGTTGATGCCATTGAAATCAAATCTAACTGAGCTGTACATCCTACATATCATTAGTCTTACTTAGAAAATTATGCTATAATCATTATCATCATTTTTCATTTTTAATTTAGTGTGATTTTTTAAAATAATGCTTTTATTGACATGTGAAAAGTTTAACTTGTTTATATCAGCAATAAAATAAGCAGTTTGGATTATATCCCAGATGTAGACTTTTACACCCATAAGTGACGAGACGAAACTTGCCTAAATCTTTTGTATCCTGAGTCCTTAAATGCAATTGGAGGGTATTACCATGCATGACTATTGCATTAGAAAAAATTACATGTGTCCGGTTCTAATACATATTCATTGTGAGCAGCACTGTTTTAATGCAAAAGCTTAGAGGGGCTCAAGTTCTGAACCCTAAAGGCATAAAGGGCCCACAAGGCTCAGAGACAAAAAAAAAATCATTGGAAATTGAAAATTATGCATGACTTTGTATGATAACCTACTTCCAACTGTTGTGTGAAGAGGTCTGGGGACTGGGACAGAGAATTCTTAGTGGAGGGAACTGACTCTGATTTGTTTCAGATTGACACATCAATGTCATCTCAACTGCCAGTCAAATTTATGACAAACCTCTTTTTGCTGTTCAGGGAATGAGTTGTTGAGCTTCAAACACAAATGTACTTAAACCCATAAAGACCTGACCTATAAAAATATGATCAGATAAGTTTTCATTAGGTCTTCAGTTGTACCTTTAACAAAATGGAAAACAGAAAAGTACCTTTTTAAGGTATATTTACCATTTATTACTATGGGATGTATCAAATTTTATATAGTGTAATCTTCTGCTTTCTGGTGTCCATTCAGGGATGGAAGATAAAAATCATATTGTGTTCCACAGAATTGTGAGCGAAGTTTTTACCATAAAATGATGATAAAAGTGTCAGAAACTGTATGTATCATATATGTCACACTTGGTTCCGAATACCTCGATACTTCCATGTCAAGGCTATTGTTAGAAAATATGTTGGGGACAAACTGTAAAAAGTAGGCTTTAAAAAAGTTAAAAAATGACAAAACTACTGAATATCTAAAAAAGATGTCATCCAAAATAAATATATAAATAAATAAATGAAAAAGATGTCATCCATTCGACTTCATGCCATGTTACTCTGCTTACCCTGGAGACGTCTTTAGCTTGCACTGACCTTGAACTCTAATTTCATTGATGACTTCAGCTCTAACAACTTTGAAATTATTTCATTTCATTATTTCCAATTGGTCCAAACTCTGTTCACTTTAAGATAAACATTACATGCGCGCGCACACACACACATACATTTTGAATGAATTTAAAGATTAAATTTCATCATATCTTCTAACATAGTGATTTACAAAACAAACTTCATAAAAATCTATAAAATATGTAACCGGCGTAATGTATTTGTAAATATTACAAGTTGTTTACGTGATGAATTTGGTCAAAGGAGGGGTCAGCAAAGCACTGGTTTTAATGAGAAGATCTTGTTTATACCCAGTGAAATTAAATAACTCCTAGAACTGCAGTAAGCTATATCTCCGCTCTTCTTTTCCTCTTAACAGCTCATCTGGTTTTGTATTAGATTTGTCTGTTTTTGGCTAAATTAAACAAAAACATACCTGGCAACACTGGTAATAATGGAAAACATTCCTTACTTGATGCTACATCGTGGGTGTTGTATCCCTGCCTACAACAGAGCATGCCATGCATTCACATTCTCTATTAAAAAATACCTAAGGTGGATATTTGAAGGCTCCAGCGGCAACAGAAGTAAAACAAGTTAGTGAAACAAAGGGATCGACTTGGACTGACCCTGGAGTGAAGCCATAGGCACTTGGCTAACTGGGACTATCTGGATAAAA
Source organism: Telmatherina bonti (assembly GCF_933228915.1). Lineage (NCBI taxonomy): Eukaryota > Metazoa > Chordata > Actinopteri > Atheriniformes > Telmatherinidae > Telmatherina > Telmatherina bonti. The sequence continues at coordinate 26,653,947 of NC_136628.1, read as the reverse complement.
ACATTGCCAAACTAATTTAAAGATTTTTTGCTGTTCTGATTAACGCATAAGTTGGCAATTTATTATTTGCAATTTGCCTCTGGGATTAATAATTTCCTTTCATGTCTCATGCTGCCCAGGTCAACATAATATGTTTCATTTTAAAGTCGCACTGGTTAAAGTCAAATGAAATATTTTTTAATAATGTATTTGTTGACATAAAACTTATTTCATTTTTTTTTCCCAGGAATGACCTGTTTAAGAGCTGCGGCTATCACATTCAAATAAATCAGGACCCAACAACTTCCAGGTAATGCAGTAACTCAATGAGAATTGCATAGTTAGTTATGAATCATGGCATTATTTAATTGATGTGGGATGTTTCATATGCTCCTATTTGTCACCTATCTCAAATTATCAAGGCATAATAACTTTGTGTAAAGTTTTCACTCAAAGTGCATCACAAACTGATGAATGTTAATCACATTTATTTTCTTTTATGTTTAAGCAAAAGTATTGTGAACATATATAATTTTCCATGACCCCAGCTCATAGTGCCATCTACAAATGCTGGTTAAAGCTTAAACATGCAAAGAAGAAGCCATATGTGAACATGATCAAGAACCACCCGCTGTCTTCTCAAGGCCAAAAGCTCATTTAAAATTGATTGAGGCACAGTGGAAATCTCTTCTATGGTCAGATGAATAGAAATGTGAAATTCTTTTTAGATATAACGAATGCCACATCCTAAGGACTAAAAGGACGATCCTTTTTTTTTTTTTTTTTTATTGATTCAAAAGCCTGCATCTCCGAATTTATGTAGGTGATTAAACGTCAATGGAATTGCTCCCTTGCACATCTGGAAAGGCTGAAATAATCCATTTTTAACGCTATGTAGAGATTTTAGAGCAACCTAAAGTATATTTCCATTTTTCAGGGAAGGTTTAGCAAACTTCAGCAAGACAATAACAAACTGCATATTGTGTAATTACAACAGCAGGGCTTTATAGTAGAAGAATCCAAGTGCTGGTTTGACCTGCACTGCAGTCCAGACTATGCACTGTGTTACGACCCAGCGGTCTAGGGGTAAGAGCCGCAACATAAAACAAATGTGCCAGACCAAAAAGTGTATTGGGAAACTTTATTGTCCCACAGAAAAAAATAAAAAGGAATCAATACAGGCCCAATTGGAAGGGCAACAAAATACTAGAACAGTAATTTTACCCAAACACAATCAAACACCTTTAACCCAGGCCATTAAACACTCAAAAACAGCAAAGATCCAAGACTACACAAAAGCCAACAAAACTACAGACCAGGCCTTAAAGGCTCTTCAAAACCAACCACCAAAATACCCAGTCTCAAAGGGGGCAAGCTGCAACCACCACACAGCTGCCCCAGAATGAAGAACTTGGCGCTCTTTTATCCTGGATCGGAGAGGTGTCGAATCCTCATTGGAGCAGGGGTCAGCCACTCAGAGATGCCGACGAGACCAGATGATATGGAGGATCCAATCCAAGCCAGAGGGAGGCCAGATGGTTTCCAGGCTGAATGAAAATTGGTTGATGGGCAATTGGGGGCAGCTGTAACAACTGACAAAAACCATTTTTCATCAATGCACACCCTGTGGAGTAAATTTAGAACCACCTAACCAATGAAGATATAGACAACACTCTACTGATTTGTAAGGATATTTCAAACTGAAAAAACATTTTAAATTATTTAAATAGAAACATATTGCATTATGCTGAATGTCAATAGCTTATGACTAAGAACTTTTATCAGCACAAAAAGCTTTTACCATTTGTCATAGGCAAGTGTGTTAAGAACATTTAGGTTGTCTTAGTGAGTCCTAATCCTCCAAACTTTTGCAGAATATTATATGTATAGTTATAGCAGTTGTAGTTTATGGATGTAAATCCCAAAAAGATATTTTCTCATAAATACCTATGGAATGTTGCTGGCTGTAATTTTTGTCTTCTTTGGCTGTTTAGCAGGATCGCTGCTACGCTTAAGTTTTCGCCCTGACAAGTGATTGACAGATTGTGTCATTAGGTGTGAGCGAAAATGCGTCAAAATCCAGTTATGCAACAGGGGTTTGTTGCAATGTATTACACTGAATATAAATATTTATTTTTAAGCTTAAATTTTTGTTTTCATTGAAATATTTATTACATTATTATAACATTTTACATGGACCCTTTTTTTTTTTATTTCAATACATAGTGATATGAAACATGATACATAACATAGTCTGGGGTGCGCCTACCTTCTCCAAGTGGTACATCTACCCCATCTGAGAAACAGTGATACAAACCCAATAATGTCTTATCACAGTCACATGTGATTATGATCATGAGAAAAAGCCTATGGTCTTAACTTAACTTAGTCCTGCCCTATATCATGTTTTTAAATGCTTATCACTGATGGTGAATCTGCAACACTTCTAGTGTTCTACAGCAATGATGGGAAAACTGATGATATCACCAGTAAGGTGCTTGTGGTTTTCTACCAACCTCTTAGAAAGCTTCTCTTTGTTGTGATTAATCAATATCATGAACTCCAATCATCTGGTTGTTTTGTGGTGATGACCCAATTTCCTGGAAATATCTCATTTGATCTTCATCGTCTCATGGCTGGTGAAATATAAATAGTTCAGAGTAGTTTGCAACATCACACCATTTTCCCCTTTTTCCCCCAACCCCCTTTTGTTGTGCATCCCCTCCTTGCAGAGCCCAGTTAATTGCACATTCTTCATTACCATGTATTGGAAAAGAGCTCCCTGTGAGCCATTCCACTTTGCAATAGATTTTTTTTTTTTTTTGTATCTCTCTGTGTACATCCATTTTCTCCTGCACATAAGGGAAGCAGGTATATCAAGCTCCAGTTGACCTTTGACTTCAAATAATGAATTTCTGCATCATCACTCTGGGCAAAAAAGTCTAACAGACTGAAGGAGGAAACATTTCTCTTAGCTGCCTATTTTCCTCGTTCCACAACAAACCACAGGGAAGCAATGTGAATGGTTCCTGTGCTAACTCGGCTCAATCTGAGTCCCAACAGTGGGAACAGGATGGATGTGACCCCAAAGACTGAGCAGCATCTGTTAACCCCCCTGATCATTGCTTCTATCTGACGGCTAGGCTGAAGCAGCGTCTGCCCAGTCATGCGGGGACGCGCCAATAGATTCAGCAGACTATGGTAATGAGCCTGAAAGGAATCCCAAGCTCAGTGCTGTCACTTTGATGACTCCAGAATTAACACTGCACTAGAAATTCTCCACACCTGCTGTAATAACACTCAAGATAGGGGGAAGGTGTCTTCAGTAATGCAGGTACAAGAAAATGAATGTAACCCCTCTTGTCAAATGTAATTAGAACCACGGTGGCACAGATATGGTGCAGTGGATGTTTTGAAAAGGTTGAAGCAGGAAATTATTGCTGCGGGGGGTTGGGGGGGGTGGTCTATTTTGCCCTGATAACAGTATTTCATTTGCCATCACAGAGGCATATGTTATGTGGTTTTCATGTCCGTAAGTATAATTGCTTGTTGGGCTTTATGCTAGCTAATATCCAGCCTTTTCGCTTATTTGGAAACACGCTTCCACTATTCCAGATGGAATACACAAGAGTTTGTTTTTTTTTCTTTTCAAATCTAGAATATTAACATTTCATCACTCATGGATAGTGTGACATGGTGCCCCCACATCCACGTCTCTGTTCAACCATTTCTCCTCTTCCCCTCTTAGTATACTCCTCCCTCTCCTTGACCTTCTCTTTTCATTAGTCAGAGTGTGTCTCATGCCTCTGAGCATGCTGATAGTGCACTGCTCCAAGGCTGCATTTATCACAATGATAAAGCACTCTCAGACAACAGCCAAGTATCTCAAGGCTAGTGGCCGAGGTACCTGACAAGTGACAACAAGTCACACAAACAACTCCACCTCCATCCTCCCCAATCTCCCTCTCTCGCCAGCCACCAGACATATACCACGGCTAGGTGGTCACAGGTTGTCGCCTTATGTCACACGGGCCCCTAATGAGAAGTTAAGTGCAGATGAAGGCAGGTGGCTGCTCATAACAGCGGATGTGGCCCTGCCTATGTGTGCACACGCACACACTCACACTTTCCTTCCACACTTGCATCCATTGTGTTGTGTTGTGCGTGGGGGTTGACAGCGACATCCTACAGGCCCAGAGTCTTGCTGCTTTTGCTCCAGCTTTCATCTTTGCCCACAGTTCACCTCACTTTCCTCTATTCAGTGGCTTTTTTTTTCTTCTTCCACTCTCAGGCACAAAGGTGCTGTCGTCCTCCAGAGAGCTGCAGCCTGCAATCACCGCTCAGCTTTCAGACTCCGTCTGACAACTGAGATGACGGGAAGTTATGTTGTTCTCTTCAAAAGGTATTTGCAATTGTTCTAATGGGAAGCGGTGGCTGAATTTCTTTCTTTCTTTTTCTGTGTTTTCCTTGTCTTTCTTTTAAGTCAGTGTTAAATTTAATTTGAACACCATTATTGTATTGAAACACGCGTTCAGCCATATTTAAAAAGTATATTGTTCGTGGAAAGGCTTTTTTTTAATGAAAGGGCTTGAAAGGCAATTTTACTTTGCTGACACAGAGTTTGATGTCTTTTGTTCTTTCGAACTTAAATATGCTTCTTTCTTTGCCTTTCACTGTCTGGCTCCCATGCACACACACACACACACACACACACACACACACACAAACACACACATTTATCACAGATATGACAATCTGACTGAATTCTGCCTAGACTTAAAAGACATTTTTTATTCTACAAGCTTATCAACACTCGTGTGGGATAAGCTGACATTTGTTTCATATTGTTTATTTTTATCAACATATGAAACAAATCAAGCTTTTTCTATCTGTGACACATTTTTTGAAAGCTGTAAAAGACTTGTGAAACTCTTTTCTTCTTTTTGCACATTTAGACCATTTGTAATTCCAAACCGCAAAAGTGCTGTTTGCAGAAGTGAGTGCATATGTTGCCCTGAAGAACATGCTGTAATGATCGCAATCTGGGGTGATTGTAAAAAAAAAAAAAAAAAAAAAAAAAGCTCCAACATTAGATTCTTTGACAAAATGGTAATGGCTTCGAGAAAAGTTGGTTTTTCATATTTCTTGTTGAAGAAGCACACAGTGCACTCTGCAGAAGGGTGTGATGACGGCTATACAGAGGTAATGGAGGACCTTGAAGTGTTTCTGAAATAACAAATGTCAAGGAGGATGGATGGTCACTCTATTACCCTCTTTTCATCTTTTGCAGAAACTGTCAGTTTAACAAATCATTTCAAAAACTGCTGCTGTTTGACGGTTGAAGACAGATATTTGGAAAGCATTACGGAGCGATTACAAACCGCTAGAGAGCACATCTGTACAGTCGGTCTGGGATTCTTGTAATGAACTGTTCAGGAAATCAAAGCTCCTTGTGAAATATGAATTCGCCACGGTGTTGTTTAGCGTGATAATTGCTATTCCTACATTACATTACATCATTTTTCCACCTGCTTCAATCTTTCCCTTCCACTCCTAAAAATAATCACAACTTTACCTTCTACCATGCGCATAAACCACATTCAATTCAGTATTCTGTCTGAGTTCATGTTTTCCACACACTCTCCACTGCACCTCATTCACACTCACAGATACACTGCTCTCCAGTCCTGCTTTCAAATAGTTGCTTTTTTTTCTCATAAGGTTGTTTCTGTATTCCTGATCATATCTCACTGTAGATGTTTAACTCTCACCTCTATCAGCCAAGAATTCAAGTCTACAAAACCCCTCAACAATGGCTCCATGGCAATATCTCAGGATCGGTGACCAGTGCTTTTTTTTTTTTTTTTTTTTTTTTTTTCATACTCTGCAGAGTTTACAATTTCAGCTTCTTGAAAAATGTGCTGTGTGACATCTCAGCAACAAATATCTCATTCTGTGGAGCTGTGTATTCGCTATTGCCAGCTGCACTCCTTTGTTTCATGCTTCACTATTTCCTTTAATGTTCCCTCACTGTGTGAGCACTCGGGTTCTTAATGGCCTCCTTGTGTTACGCTCAGTGGAACAGTCAACAAAAGCATGATCTGGGCCATTTTGCATATTTGTGTTTTTTATTTTTTTTCCTTTATCTGTTTTTTGTTCCCTCTCTCTTTTTCTTATTCAAAATATAAAACACTGTTCAGTTCACTCTCAAGACACTACTGGGCTCTACTGTATTCACGACAATGGCATAGTAAGCTGCATAACACCATTTAAAAATATTATTAAAGTAAATGTTTCTTCTAATGGCTGCAATCAAATTCAGAGATGCGGAAAATTTGGAAGTAATAAGATACAAAAAAGAAAGACTTTCACCAAAAGGCTTCTGCCTTCATCATGGTGAATGTTCACCAGAGTGTCACATGTCAACACAGAATAATAAATTCAACATTTTATGTGGTGTAACTCATGCATTAGATCATTCATATTATTATTGTTTACAAACAATGGCAGCTCTGTGAAACACTTACAGGAGACATAGTGGAATATGTTTGAACTCCTTTCTTAACTACCAGTATCTATAGCACCCTTGAGCAAAATGCTTTTTCCTCAGCCACTCCATCAAAACAGCATAAACTGTGACTTGTATGAGAAGTTCCCATGTATTTCTGTGCATCTTGGTGCATTTAAAAAAACAGCAGGGCTCAGCAAATCTTGGCCAGAAAATGTTTATAACACATTCTGAAAGTTAAAAAAAAAAAAAAAAAGGGTTGGAATAAAAAAAAACTAAAAAAAAAAAAAAAAAAAAAAGGTCCATTTCTATTCTGCACTGTGTCTGAAATCTAACTGGCGGTGCCTGACTGAGGTCATCAGGTCGACTTTGACCTCACTGAATGGCCTCAGGTGAGGAACAATCATGAGCGCTATCTGGCAAGGAAAAAGTTGCTTCACAAGCAGCTGCTCTATTCTTTCCCAGCTCTCGTTTGCGCCGGAGCAGTACCACAAAGCAGCATAGTAAATTAACAGTAAATCTGAATATTTTTTTTCAGGATTGTCACAGACTGTCATATCCTAAACTGCAATGTGCTGTTAGAGAAATATATTTATCTCACACCATTAACAGGTCAACTCTACAGGAATTGTCATCACAACCAGAACGCTCAAAGAAGAGTATGCAATCCAAAATGTTCAAAAAGACCTTTTTATTTTCTTTCAAACGTTTCATCTTGCAGGTTTTTTATTTTTTTGTTAGGTGATGCTGTGGTTAGCACTGTGCGATCAGCAGATTGAAATCTGCAGGTCGGCTGGAGTCTGTCTGTGAGGAGTTTGCATTTTCCCGCTGTGCCTGGGTTGCTTTTCTCTGGGTGCTTCATTTTCTTACACCGCCAGTTCAAACACATGCATTTTGGATTTATAAGTGATATTAAACTAACCAAAAAAGCGAGTAGCAGCACTATTACATCTGCAGCCCAGTCACACAACAAAACATGTAGTGATTGATTTTATTCACACCTCAAAAACATGGTTATGTCTAAATTTATGATTTAAAAAAAAAATCACCCTGTAGCAACATATCTGTGGGCTGTTGTTTTCTCTAAACACTGCAATCCCTGATTGTAAAAGCATGCCATCTGTAAGCAAAGTAGGAAATTGACACGGCTCTCTGATGGACTCAATGCTGTAGTGTTTCACAGGGTAGGCAGTTGGATAACGCCAACCTCCACACCCCACCTCCTCCTTAAAAGCTCATAATCAACAGTGTGAAACATGTGTAGCCCACACATTCGCAATGCGTCACAGCTGAATCACAAACTAGAACTTTAGGGATGTGTTTAACTTAAATGTGTCAAGACCTTCTAGTGCTTTTGAGGATCGGGACAGGAGGAGTCTCTAACCACTGTCAATTACTGCCAACTTAATAACTCCTATGGCTACTGTCTTCAACAGACTTCAATGTTACTGGTCAATCCTTTAGGGAGAGCAGGATTACATTTAGGTTATATTATCCCCTTTATATTGGTATTGAGTGAAACAGGGAGTATAACCTGGTTAGAGTAATCTCTGTGATGTCACAAACTGAATTACTTTGTGTTATTTGTGATATGATGTTTTGTTTTGTTTTGTTTTCGTCTAAGAACTTTCAGCTTTGACAAATAGAGTTTATACACCGGTCTGCTGTCTGTTATTCTTTATTATAATTTCATCCTGCATTATTTTGCTGCGCTGCTGAAAAAAGTCCAATAACCAATTATTATGCACTTATGCCAGCACTTGGGTATGTGTTATTGCACTCGGAGTATTTCTAGAGTCTGCTCTTATCTGAGAACAATTAGATAAGAGCAAAGAACACTGATGGATGTAAGAGTTGTTGTAAAAAACAAGTAAGATTTTTTTAAGGAAAAAAAAACTTTTTTCATATGAATAATTGGTGAAAATAGTCCAAGGCTGCCTGTGAATGCAATAAGCGTCCTATTTTTGCATGCTGTGGCTTTGGTTGTCAGTCATTGTGCTGGTTTAATCTAGTCTGACAGCAGAGAGGTCCATCCCAAACACTATGTTTTGAAAGAAAGGTAATAGCAGTTACTGTGTGTTGCCTATTGAAAGACTTTGGAATAAAATTAGTGATATGGTGATCGACAGATTTTTCTTTTCCCCATGACAATATCTGATATTGCAATAATAGGAAGACAGAAGACAGAATTCTGACAATAATCAAATGCAAACATCCCCAGAGATCCAAAAAATCCTGGTAACCCTGTTTAAAAGCCAAAAAAGAAAAAAATCGATAAAGAATGGCACTGTGGCATTTCCAGCTTACGGCTCAAGGTGTAGCTAGAAGCTGAGAGGTGAGTGGGGTGCAGCAAAAGGCAGGTGGAATAAAGTGACATGGGGTGAGAGCAGGAGGGGGTGATAATAAGGAGTCCATGTGACTCACAGTGATGGTTTTACCTGGCTATGAATATTTCAGACAGCAGTGAGGTGTGTTATTACAGCTCAGTGGGAGCACTCACAACATGGGGCGAGACATGTGCTGTCACAAGATAGGACTGAGCACAAAAAACACACACACACATGCACACAAACAATGCCATTTTTTCCAGCGTTCACAAAAAAACACATTTCAAATTACTCAACCATGCTGAATAGCTGAGTGGCAAAATGTTTTCATCAACAAACTAAAAACAGCATCTTCCACTGACATGCTCCCCTAAATCAATATACCAGCCAATCAATAAGCAGGGAAAGGTTTACGACCATCGGAAGCCTAGCTCTACTAGTAGCAAAAGTAGAATAAATCCATGTACTGTATTTTGCTTGAGTTGGAGCATTCCCACATGCCAAGAGGACGATTAAATAAATATTCTGTTTACATGGACTGGCTGCCCAGGGGTCTTCAGACTAGTCCAGAAAAGCAGCTTCATTCAGCTAGCTAACAACCTAGAGCCTCTGGCCATTCTCATATATTCCCTCCATTATTCACCAGCCTCTGCCTCTCAAGCAACCATCTCTTTCACAAAATAGTGTCTGGAGATGAGACTGTCACTGGGTGCTGTATTTGGGAGACGAGTGTTGGTGGATAGAAACTGTAGATAAATGTGCTTTAAGATACCCGGGCGGTGAAAAGGTTATAGATTAAGCACCATGTAACCTACTTTGCAGACATAGATAGACTGGGCAGGCAATGCTACAAAATTATAGCACATAATTTATTAACAAAATTCACTACTTTGTTCTCATGGCTGTAACTAAGGGTTAAACTGGGTTCAAACATCAACTTTCTGATTTTACACGGATCAACAAAAGTATTTATACTGTGCTGCATTGTTTTAAATGCTTATGAGTTAAGTTAGACTTTGTAAAATTGTAATTATAGGTATTAAACAGTCGAGGCAGATGGCTGAGCCGGGTTCTGCTGAAAATTTTGTCTTCCTGTTAAAAAGGAGTTTTCCTTCCCACCTTCGCCTCATGCACGCTCAGGGTGGGGGATTGGTTTGAAGTCAAGATTCTATGCAATTAGTTGGTTTCTATCAGCTAGCCTATTTATGAATTGGCTTGAGTCAATGTGTCTGTGCCCTGAGGTAACATTCTTGTGAAGTGGTGCTATACAAATAAATCTGAATTGAAAATAATATTGAATTAAGTATATGTACTAGTCAGAATGAAATTCAGATAAGTCTTAAGAGCATTTTTTCAAGATAGCCAACATAAAATGCGTTCTGAAATATACCTTGCACACCTATTAATTTGAATTGTCACAACAGTAGATTCCTTAGATTCTAATAAGAAAGCTACAACATTATGAAAGAGCATTTGTTATGCTTTTCAGCAAGCAGTTTGATTACTATATTGTATCTTATGCACAGTGAGGTAATATTCCGTCAGCCAGAACAAGCCCTTGTGTATGAAGTAGTATCCCAACAAAACTATTTAATATCATTCAAATTCACATTATGTGCATAGGATCAAATTTTCCATTTTAAACCAAGCCCCATTGTGCAGGCTGTGGAGAGGCACTTCTCACTCTACAATGATGTAAACCTTCTTTGACTCAAACCTAAAGTGCAGATCTCTTTTTAAATCTGTGAATCACTAAAACTCGATCAGTGTAGTAGATGGTCACACTCATAGTATCACAGCTTTGTTAACATTAAAAAGGATCCGGCAAATATATGTTTGGATCCAAATTAACCCCATAAAGCCAAGCGTATCATATTTGAGACATACAGTTTTTGAGTCATCTTGCATCACTTTATGGTAGAAACTTTACCCAAAGTCCTGTTGTACATAGTATAATACTGGTCCCCTGCCCTCTGGGGGACACCAGAAAGCAGAAGATTACACTACAATAATTTTGATTTATCACATGGTAATAAATGGTGAAAATACCAAAAAAATAAAATTGTTTAAAAAAAAAACAAAAAAACAACCTGATTTTGTTAAAGAGCAAAATAAAGAGTTCAGACTTAAAAAATTTGACAATCTTCTGCTCGGTGGTTCTAAGGGTTGGGCTTTAACGTGTGAAGACAACTGGTTTCTGCTTCAGCAGTTTATCGTTTAAACTTAAATGACTCCTTAATCTGGTCATTTTCCTTAGTCTTGTTCCTTTTTAATTTGCAACATCCTTGATATCTCTAAATACCTTTATATTTTAAATAATTAATTCCTAATTTCAGTTCATCTTTTCATTACAAGTATTCATTCATTCATTCATTTTCTGAACCGCTTAATCCAATTCAGGGTCGCAGGGAAGCTGGAGCCTATCCCAGCTGGCTTTTGGGCGACAGGCAGGGTGCACCCTGGACAGCTCGCCAGTCCATCACAAGTTGAATTATCTTTATACAAATATTTGCTCATATGCTCACACATTTGCACCTATGCAGACAATAATTATTGCAAATCCAATGTAAACTATTTTACTTTCATTGCAGTTTATTTCAAGCTTCTCACATTTAAATAGCAGGAAAACAAAGACCCACATCAGAAGCCTTACAGCAATACTTTGACGTTACTCTGTTTAATGTGTCGTTCAGTTCGCAGTACATGCAGAAACAATTCCACCTGATGGTGACTTCCAACATGGTCACCTGAGACAAAGGCAAAACAGCAGGCAGAGAATAGTCAGTCTTATGAATTATACATTATCGCTTAGTTATTCATCAGAAAGGACACGTATTAACCTGTGTTCAACCTTGAGAGCACTATTAATATTCAGCAGATAGTGATGTTTAAACAGATCTTAAAATAAACGCTGTGACTTTTATAAGTTTGTAAGAGGTAGAGAAGGCATGTGGTCCTGCAGCTGCATGTAGTTTGTTCAAAAGAAAGAAAAAAGAAGCCCATTTGGTAAGGATACACTTACACCATGATTTTAAAGTTCAAATCGTCAGATGCTTAAGTACAATATGCTGCATAAAATGTACCAATATGTGGCGCTGCACTCCTCTGTGTTCTTGATCATAATCCAGCATTCATACCGCATCTTCTGACCAGGTGATAATATTTGTTTATTTTCTTAACAGAATGTAAAAGTCATCAAACTATTAACGATAAAGAAAAAATATGCTGAAGAAATACTGATACAAAAAATCTTTTGGCTTGTAGCAGTTGTCTTCTTATCAGTGAAGGATACGTTTTTGTGCAACAGGGATTAAAGGCATTCAATGCAGAATCAAAATTTAAAAAATTAAATTTCAGCCATGGAAAAAACGGTTATTATAATACTTGGTAATATCACAAGACTTTAGAAGTTAGACACTTTAAATACTGAAAACCAAAAGATGTACAACATTTTCTGCTAACTTTAGGCAGATCTCAGTGAAGTAGCCTGATGTATGATGACCGGTGGGAAGAACTCTATGATCCTATGATTTCACGGACTACCATGCAGAGGCATTTTATATAAATATATATTAATAATCAGTTAATTATTTTCTAACTTCTGAGTTTTATCTCTGTATTATCATTGCTGATAACATCAGTAAAATGGTACTTTCAAATAAGTAAAATAGAAAACTGTTTCAAAAGCCTCTCTTTGCAGCATATTCCAGATACCGCTGTCTTGTGATGGAACTGATGCAATATGGGTTTAAAAGCTCTGGGTGTTCTTTTTATTTGTTGAGGGATGAAAGATGAGCAAAAGTCCCTTGCCAACCAAGAAATTCAAATAGTCTCCCAGCTAGAAATGACTAGCTTTTCTCTGCTTTAGTATAAACTACACTGGGATGGTTAGGTCTATAATACATGCATGTAAAGTGATACTGCTTAAATGGTAAATCATCAGATAATCAAATGGAAATTAAACTATTGTGTTCTCACTGAAATGCAGAAATATTTATGTCTCTCTGGGGAAGTCCAAACTCAATATCTCACTAAGCCAATTTAATTACCTCCACCAAGGAGTTTATGTTTTTACCGGCGTTTATCTTTGTTTGTTTGTGTTCAAGATAGCTCAAAAAGTTATGGACTGATTTTCATGAAATTTTCAGGAGTTATTAGAAATGTGAAAAGGAAGAACTGATTTAATGTTCACAGTTTGGATTCAGGTATTTTTAGAACTGTGGCCCTTGGTGGAGGTTTGCGTTCTCTGAGTGATTTTCTTGTTTATAGCTGCTTTTTGGGAAGAATAAAATGACAGCAAGAATTTGTCTCTTGCAAAAGAACTAGAAAACGTTCATGTCTGTAGCAAAACAATCCTACGGCTGTTTGACTCACCGTCGCTTTTGAATTAACATGATGAGCTTTCTGTCATGGTGACAGGCACATCACCTATTGGTTTGAGACTCAGCAGAGAAGCTCAGAGGAAGCTGGCATCTTTCCTCACATAATTAGAACTTGTATAATAGTCAAACAGGTGTACCATAAACCCACATAGGTGCTCTCAGAGTAAATTGTTACACATGCCAGAATGTAATTTTGAAGGAACGGCATGATACCCTCCACTGTTTACACAAAAAATGTCAGTGTCTGAGATTCCTTTTCACATGTGAACAAAGCATTATTATGCAAGCAAGGTTAAAAAACAAAACACTTGTTTTTCTTATTTTTATCATAATGTCAAACTTTGAAGAGTTTTTAAAAGTTGTTATATGAACTGGATTATTCATTTTAAGTTTGCTTTATCTTTGTTTCTTAACTAAAAAGAAAAAGATCAAGAAAGAGAATGCAAATGGAAATAAAAAAAAAAAAAAAGTCCTTCACAAACATCTGGGAAATCATTAAAATGCATTGCGTATCACTAGCTTGGGGCATTTGCACTTATCTTGGAGATTAGAGGGAAAGGTTGGAAGATAACAGGCTCACACCCACCTCTATTCATTCTAAGTTATTTTTATTTTTTCTCGGCTCTTCCTATGTGCACAACCCTGACGCTGAACTTAACTGGCATTCCTACTTTGCAGTGCTGCAAAACATTAAATATCATTATCACTCAGTATATGCTGGCCACTCTCAGCGATCATATTCAGGATGGAGCCACTTCTGGTCACCCGGATAAGAACAAGGATGTTTATCAGTCAGGTTCATTTACTGATAGATGAATGAAGATCTTTGGACAATGAGAGAAAATGGGGGCAGGTGGAATCACTGCTGACATGAAAAATGAATTAAATGGAAGAAAACAATTTCACTACAAGTTGATATTCCAACTCTTTTTCACATAATAGAATATAATTTATTCATTTGGTACAGACAAAATGGTCCATATAGATAAGAGAAACAACATCAACAAACAGATATATAGCCAACATACATATTAGTCCATGTGGCTGTTAAACAGTTTCTCCGTCCAATGTTACCTAAACCAGAGGTAAAGCGACAGCTGCTCAGTTTAAGGTTTTCGTAAAGTCTGTATGATGGAGCTTTCTGAGTCCTCCAGCCAGACTTGAGCCAGACTTACTTTTTAGAAATATATGCATAGTGCAACAGAGGTGGCAATTCCTGGTCCAGAAAGTAAAAGTCCTGCCATGTTTTTTGGATCTACCTGTACATTTAGAACAGGTGTTTTCACTAACAGGCTCGTTTACCTGCGCGTTAAATTCAAATTAGGTGACTGGTCGGAACAGCTCCCAGACAGGACTTTTACTTTCTGGACCAGGAATTGCCACCTCTGCAAGTGCAGGAAGTAAAATTTCAGAAGCAATCCAACAAGACCACCAAAAACTGCCACATATGGCAGTGTGCACCAACTTTCTGATGCCTTTTTTATATATATAAAGGTCTGCAGTAAAAGTTTCAGATTAGTAAGCCTGAGGGAGTCATACCTCAATGGTTTCTGGAGCCATTTAGTGTTTTTACAAGTTTCAAACTAAGTGGTATAATCAGAGCTATTTATTTCCATTTACAGAGGTCTTGTTGGAGCCATAAAACATGGTGAAAGTAATTCTAAAAGTAAGGAGATATAAAATTTAATTAAGCAGGCTGTAATTAAAAAGTCGATGATGAAGATTATGATCATGTCATTATCAGTCGTGACAACTGCAGCAAAATTATGGCAGTGAAAACATCTCTTTAAAACTTGAAGGTTCAATAGATTCCCCTTGTTTGATGTGCATCAGATTTTGATTGTTTAATGTTTAAGCAGGGCAAATACATTTCTGACCTTTACATGACTGGATGTCAAAGGGAAAGTCAGAAGTAGTGCTCTATGAAGCTTGTTTAGTACAGCAGACAATCCAGTTGCAGCTGCACAAAGGTTGAAGTATGAAAGCTGCAAATGTCAAAATGACAAAGCTTCCCTTTCTGTTTTGTCTTGACAACCACACGGCTTAAAGGAATAGAAGTGATTAATCAAAATGTTGATTAATGACAAATGGAGTGAGGAAAGGTTGTTAAAAGACACAATACCATCTTAAATTTTAGATAGAATGATGGTTCACTCTCATCATGCACGTCATTCAAAAGCACTACCTCGGCATTGAGAGCAGAATGACTGGCTTCTTCCCTCCACTGTTGCCAAGGGAGCTGCAGCGGACATACATGAATAATCTAGAAGAACTCTGTAGCGGGCTTTATCCTCCAAGAGTGCAACCAGCTCCGGGCAAAGTTGGAGGTGGGGTTAATGCCACAACAAGGTACGCTCACAATGGGGAGAAAATAATTCTTACTAATTCAGTTAATTAGAGGAAGATTTCAGCTTCAAGACTTTCACTTGCCTTTTCGCTTTCATTTTTCACATCTCCCAGCCAGAGTGATCTGATAACAATCTCCTGATAATTAGCATCATGTTTCCAAATTCATCCCAATAACTTCATCTTTAAAGAATTTGCACACGTTTGTACACCAACTCATTGTCTCTGTTAACTTGCAGTCAAGGGTGAAATTGCATTGCTCCCCTTACATATCATTCGATATGTGTGTGAGAATTCCTTTAACATTTTTTTCCTGTCACATCTGAGGAGGTAAAAGGAAATGGTCAAATTTGTAAAAACACTTCGCATCAGCATTTGTGGTGAACCGTTTATTTTGAGTTTAATGGGAAAAAAAAAAAAAAAAACATTGCAGTTGCAGATCCCCAGAGGGAGAGTTGAGTGACCTGCCAAATTTAATTTCTCAGTGTGTGTATTTACCAGAGTAGCTATAGCAGGGAGAAATGTATTGTGTCAGCGCCTGGCAGTTCTTTCCGTTATAGAAGCTCAGTGACCCATTATGTTGGGGTGTGGTATGCACCATAGTGCAGAGCAGCAGCAGTCAGAAATGTAAAATTACTTCATGGCAAAATGAGAATTTACATATTTGACTCTTGCATTGTGCTGGCTGGCTATCGAATGGTTTGGACAGCAAAAGGTCAAGTTGTGTTGGGCTTTTATATCTGGAATTATGACCATTTCAAGGACTGTTGTTTTACCCAAAATGGATGGGGAAACTACACTAATGCAAAACAAAGTCAATGTCAGCATCATGAAGTATAATAGAGGCACTCTATGTTATTACTATTAATATTGTTAGCTTTCATTTTTTTATACCAAGGAAGGACAGAGTGCACAAATTCCGTCATTCAATCTACAAATGTAAAGAGAGTGAATCCAATCTCTGCTGAGGAGTGCAAAGACTGCTGGAACAAACCTGGGACAATCGGATTTCCGTCCTTTAGACAATGAGGCCCATCACTCAGTATCAGCCATGTGGCACCATGGATCATATTTACACCCAGACAGCAAATTGGGGCTCCAGGGACAGGCACAGGAAGCGGAGGTCACTTGACCAAACACAACCCATGCAGGACTGTGAGAAGAAAGCAGCAGCTATACATCACGCCCGAGGCCATCCATCACTCGAGCCACTCAATTTGAAGCAGCCACTTTGAGATTTGCAGCAACCTCCAGCCCTTAAGGGATGAGCAGGTGTCAGAGCTTACGCTATATACCTCTCACATGCGTGACACTGTGTACACTGGTCATAAAATGCATGTGTGGTAAAATGTCACCACCCTCATTTAACCGAAATTATTCTTTTTGGTTATTGCATAGTGGTTGGTCACGTTGCAATGGCATTGCACCACTGTAAAATGTAAATGCTGTCTCTCTGGCAGATGGAAAGATATTGGTGTTTTTGACTGAGAGAAAAATCATGACGAAATCATGTCTCTAGTTGCAATCCAGTCCAGTCCAGTCTGCTGTATCCACACAGAGCCGAGCATGGAAAATTAACTTTTAATAGCTGCTCTTTTGCAGTGAATGGTGTAAATACTGCAGTTCTGTAATGACTGAAGTACTTTTGGATAAATGAAAATGAATGCATGAGTATTTTACTTTAATGCCTCATAATGAGCGACTGAACCAATAAAGGTGAAAGTCCATTTTGAAACAGACATTGCCCATTACTGTTAAAGCTACTGCATGGTGGTCAAAATAAACTTTTGCAAAAGCTAAAAACTTTGCTTGAGTTGCAACTATTTTCTATTTTTTATTATGTTTTTCCTTTGCTCTGTTTTGCTGTTAAATATCCTGAAAAATCCAATACATCCCACACAGTTTCAACTCCTGCCACTTCCTGTATTGATTGTTATTTGTTTTGGATAATTACACCACTGCTTCAGAATGTGTTTGTTTGGAGATTTAGTAAAACTGGAACCTTATAAGGCACAGTTACATTGGATTTTAAACTACTCAAAACACAGGGTTAATCAGAGCACCTTTACCAGACGAGTTTCACAGCTATATTGAAATGAGCAGAACATTATAACAATGCATTAGATGGTTGAGGTGTTAAAATGATCTCCAATCCATTAGCTTCCTAAATTGCTGGTAGCTTTGCTGCTATTACATTCTGTATTTTACAGAGAGTGGTTAGAATTGCAAACCCTTGACCTCAAAAATGAGAAATTTTATGATTTTATTTCAAATCCATGGACATGTAACTAAAATCATTCAAAAGTCAAAGCTCTCAAAGCAGGTTTAACACACTTTGATAAATAAGAGATGCGTCACTTCTTGGTCTATCCACTAAAGGGTCGAATGGGCTAAACATTCCACTGAAGCTTACACTTCATCTCAGCAGTCATTATTCTTCACCCCTCCTTGCATACTGAGACAACAATCAGGGTCAAGTTAAATGCCCAGCTCAACTGCGACAGAGCCGACCGACTGTATCCTTGACCATGAGGATGGAACTGTGCGCTGTGTTTCCGGATGTTGTAACTTTCCATGTCCACATGTATGAATTAGCAAGAAGAGAAATGAGGCTGCGTTGTTTTGAAATTCCTGCACATGCTCGTTTCCAGTATATCTTTGACATCAGTTGATCATTTTGCTGCACTTGATGGCCAGTTAGTCAAAGTGAACATTATGCAGCACAAACAAAATTTAGTCCGTTTTAATTAGTCAAATTCCCATTCACTACTCTTTACAAGGCAGCTCAAATTAGCTTTAATGTTAGCGTGCAGGTTTAATGGCTTGACACACCTGTTAGGAGACACGAGCTCCTTAAGTTGCTCTGGTGTTTACACTTATGTTTACCAAACATTCTGTTTATGTTTGTACTTTTCTGAGATGGCTTTTCTTCATTGGCAGAGCCTGCCTATAATCAGAGTGTGAATGGCTGGGTCTTGTTCTTTATTGAATAATTGACTGGAAGTGATTAGTGGTATAAAGGTGAACACTAAGAAGTGTATACATGTTTAGATGAACCTGTGTGAATTACCAATTCATGTGCTGGACTGTTGATTGTGAGATGTTTTCAAAACAATCGTGGTTTGTGAATAATTCAGTTGATTGATTCTTTTCAGAAATCTGTGGTGATTGGCTGATTGGACTGAGAGGGTGGTGCTACATAATGTATATAGGAGGTGCTGCCTAGCAGACTGGCTGGTCCTGCCAAAGGGAAACTTGGCAGTTATGGAGTGTTTTGTCTAAAAATAAATGGATAAGTGATTCTACCACCCCATGGTTGCAAAAAAATGGTCTTATTCTTCTTTACTGATGTTGTCTTGCCATGACACCTTTAAAAAATAGAAATAGAGAGAACAAAACACTTGCATATCTTATTTCACTATTAATGTTACAGTGAGATGCAAGACTGGTCAGTGTTGATTGCTGTATCGAAAAGCCCTGTGTTGTCTTTCAGACTATTCCTCTTATCAAATACGCCTTACCAGCCACTTTATAAGGTACACCCAAATAACATCAAATAAAAAAAACAAAAAACAAACAGTCAACCACATGGCAGCAACTTAATGCATTTGGTCATGTATATGATCTAGCCAACTTGATCAAACTGAGCAACAGAATGGGGAAGAAAAGGGATCAAAGTGACTTTGAACATGACAAGTTTATTGTTGCCAGATGGGCTGGTCTGAGTATTTCCGAAACTGCTGATCTACTGGGATTCTCTCACACAACCACCTCTAGGGTTTTCTGAAAATGGTACAAGAAGAGAAAACAGTCCACGTGTGTGGCTGTTCTCTGCACAAAAACGCTTCTATGTCTGAGGTCAGAGGAAACTGGGTAGACTGATTAGTGATGATAGAAAGGTAACATTATCTCAAACAACTGTTGGTCACAACTAATGTGTAAAAATGCCACCTGAACAAGTTTAACCTTGAAGCGGATGGTTGACAGCAGCAGAGGACCGGTGTGGTTTAGCTAAGAAAGGAAACTGAGGCTACAATTCACACAGACTCATGAAATTTGGACAGCAGAAGACTGGAATAATGTTGCCTTATCAGCTGAGTCTTATTTTAACTGCAATTCAGATGACAGGGTCAACATTTGGGAAAGCATGGATCTATCCTGCCTTGTATCAGCCATTCAGGCTGGTGATGGGGGTGTAATGCTGTGGGAAAAGTTTTCTAGCCCACTTTGAGTTCATTAATGCCAACTGAGCATGATTTAACCACCTTAGCTCAGTTGAATTTTGTTGCTGACTATGTTCATCCCTTTGTGACCACATTGTACTATCTTCTGCTGAATACTTCCAGCATCATAATGGACCATGTCACAAAGCTCAGATCATCTCAAACTGGTTTTTTAAACATGAAACTGAGTTCACTGTACTCCAGCGGCCTCCACACATCTTAACTGAATAGAGCGCCGTTGCAAAATGGGAGATTCTCATCTTGGATGTGCAACCAATAATCTGCAGTGTGACGCAAACATGTCAATATGGGGCAAAATCTTCAAGGAATGTTTCCAACACATTGTTGAATCTATGCAGCAAAGAATTAACCTGGAACAAGCAATGTGGCTTATAAAGTAGCCACTGTTTGTGTATGTACGTTTTTATGCTTCCAAGTATAGTTTTAAAATGTGTTGGTTTGCTGAAATTTACGGTTAGGCTACTGAATACTGTTGCTGGACTATCTGGACTATTTGAGTGATTTGCTTATCTGTAACAAAAGGGGACACAGTGAATCACACATTTTTATGTTATCAGCTTGTCATAGCGATCCCACCTGGCTGCACCTCTCTTACAATTGTACCTCTCACCTTCACTTGGAACTGTCTGGACATGTTAAAAATTTTAGTGCCAGACTTTGAACTTCTGAAGTTGTGTTTTTTTTTGTCTGAAAAATGATGCATGCTATTTCTTTTAGTTCCACATATGAAAAAAGAAACAGTGCTTTTTTATTTTATTCAGTGGTTAGTTCAAAGCTAGATCAGTTTGAGGAGTTATCATTACAGTCTGAAGCTCCATACAAACACCGATCCTGTCTTAAAGATTCATAAGAGGTTTGAAATGATTTGAAAATCTGCTGTCAGCATTATCAAGTCTTTGGGAAAGAGCGTTTTCATCCTATTAAGGCGTGGACAAAAGCGTGCCTCTCGTTGAGATTCTGTATTGTTTAGCTGGAAAAGCAACAGACATGACAGCTCTAAATTACATGTCTTCCTATATTTTGCCTGCCAGGGAGGAACGGAAATAAATGCATATGCCCTTGTATTGCAGGAGGTCTGTTGCAGGTGGACAGGTGGTGGAGATTAATTTGCACCAGTGGAATGGGAAGGCTCCATGCATATAGCGAACAGCAGAGCTTGAGCAGCGGTCTGGAAAAGAGAAGAGAGCGTAAAAAAACACAGAAGCACTTCTTTCTGCATGCCCTCAGATGAAAACTGCAAAGGGTGAAGGTGAGGGAAATATTATACATAAATGGATTCACCTGAACTTGGTGACTTAGCGGTGCAGCCCATTTTTATGCTTGCAAAAGGTCTCGGGAAGAAAATAGGCATTCCATGCTGATATAACGTTTCTTAACAGCATCACCTCCAGTGCTGATGCTGAATAATTCAGAGCCTATTAGTCTACCATTTGTCTGGACATAAAGTCTCCTAGCAACATTGCGAGACTTGTGATTAGGTGGGTAATGTGTCACAGAGAGCACTGCTTTTGCAAGGACAGCATTCCCATTCATAGTCTACGACTAATGCTTATAGTTTAAGCTTGGCACATCTGTCTGTCTTTACGGGATTTCTAAAAATTACTGTTATATTAAATGGCAAATATCTTTCTAAGGAAAGCATCTGTGATGACCTTCCAACCACTTAAAGCAGAAGCCAGAGCAGCTCAAAGAGAAGTCACACCACCAATAAGCATGCAGAAACAACAATATGTATGCCCATAATATATTAAAATCCCTAATGATGATTCGTCCAGTATGATCATATTTTGATACAGGCATGCTTGCTCACACTTGGACTTTGAGAGATTGTAAATGTCAGCAGCTTGTCACTCAGACTCTTTCCCACATGGGCAGCGAGACAGATCCTGCTAAAAGGGAAGGCCGGATGACAGGACATACATTAGTATCCTGTCTGACTCACTCAATGTCTGGCTGTCAATCTCTGGATATATTTGAGGCACTACTTTACCACTTTATGCAGCTCTAAAAATTTTTATTCAGCACTTGATTATCTCGATTAAACCTCACTGTAAGATGATGATTGGCTCTCCTCCTTGAATAACTGTTTGGGATCCTCCATTTGGCCATGGCTTCAAATTGCTATCCCCAATTGCAGCAGGGTGAAGCTGAAATGGAAAAGAAATTATGTGTTTGATGCAGGAATCAGATGAGAGTGTCTTTCATTCAGTCACAGTGAAAATCAAAACTTGAACCCCCTGGAAAACATCAGAGCAAACATCAGATATCCTGAGAAATAAAAAACAAAATCTGTTTTTAAACACACATGCAGTCAGAGCTGTTTTTTTTTTTCTTTTGAATACTTTAGTTACCTGGATTTAGTGTCTATTAAAATACATTTATCTGATTCAGTGACTATTTAAATTACAAAATGTTTTTTTCAAGTTTAATATTTTTTCCTAAAGAACTTCATAATGCTGCACAAATTATTTGAGGTTCCTTCTCGTAAATTTTAATCATACACGACAAGACTGTACAGTTTACCCTCAGTTAATATGTATCCACCACCTGGCAACAGTAATATGCATATGGTCTATGACAACTGCTCAAATCTAATATACAGTCCAGCAGAATCATTTCCACTCTGCACGTGCCAAGCCTCAATGACACAATACTGTCCAGAGCCAAATGGCTGTGAGGCGTTTGTGTGTTTAAATAAATCCCACTTTGAAGAGTGATACGTTTCTGTTGTAATAATGCACTGCAGTCTCCTGTTGTTTGAATAAAGTGACTCCAAAAAACACCACTGACTTCCATCTGTTCACTGAGTTATACTTATGAAGACTGTAATTAGATGTGTGGTTAATTCTTGCCATCTATCGGTTTATGGCTGTGGTGCTTGTGAGTTCGATGGTAAAGACCTCCAAGCTGTCAAGTCCTGGCAACAAATACAGAAAATTATATCTCTCAGTGCAGTGACTCATATTGGGATGTAGTTGAAGTATTTATTAAGTGTCTGGTAATGTCATCACAACATGGTTTTTTTTTCCACTCATTTTCAAACTCTTTTTGTAATTTAAGTCTTTGAATTCCCAAAAGAAACATTTCTTTTCTTTTTTTTCGCTGAGAAAAGTATTCTTGCAGTAGATGAGATGTCCAAACGAATGTCAAAAATAATTAGAAATGGGCACTTGAGGTATCTTTGAGACAGCAGGGACTTGCAGAGTGCAGATTGTTATGACCATAAAGTAAAACAGGACAGTTTGGCTGCGACTATCTGAAAACAAGGCATCACAGTTGGGGGTCGGACATGGAATTCAGTGATTATCAGGCACTGACCTTAGTACATGAATGCACAACAGAAGGGAAAATAGAAGACAGAAATTTGATTCCTGGCATAATCTTTTCTCACTTTCCCTCCTGTTAGTAACCACAGACTGCAGTACATGCAGTCCAGTGGGTCTTTCTACCCTCCCATCTGCTTTTACTACTAATTGTTATGGACAACAAAGCTGCATTTTCACAGCAGGGATGAGCTAATGAGAAAAAGATATTCAGGAGGAGAAAAATAAGCCCGTTATAAAGTTGCTTTGTCACGGGCCATTTCAGCTTGTAAATAAAGCAGGTTTTTTTTTCTTAGGTTCTGCAACATAAATATGACATACGTACTCTCCCGTGAGTATCACTGTTCTCAATCACTGAGCGACTGAAAACAAATAAACCATAAAGTTCGGCTGGATTTGAAATTCTAATAGAGGCATGGGAGCTATTTTAAATCTGATTGATTAGATTTAATTAGAAGGAATAATCCCAGGAAGCACCACAAAAATTGACCCCTTTTTTTTTAACATATATCATAAAAAGGATACTGCAGGCATTTGGTTGAAAGCATGTTTTATACTTTTTTTTTACCTGTGAACAACATTTGGACAGCATCATTTGAAGCATATTTCTTAAAACTTTTATTTCACCAAGTCACATTTACTCTTTTTTTTTTTAACATTAAACTGTCAGCTGAGTGTCGGATGAAGGGAGGGAAATGGCATGCAGAAATGCACAGTCCCTGGTGAGATTAGACAAATAATATGGCTTTTCGTTGTCATACTTTAATGCTGGACTTCAAGGACACGCCTGTAATTCTTGTCTCCTTCTAAATAGGTTGCTGAACTAAAAATATATCCCAGCAAGAAAGGGTGAGAGACAACAGAAATGAAATCATATCGCTGTGCAGAAGCTGGTGCTGAAGGCGATGGTGAAACAGGTAATGTTCTAGCCCTCCCACTGAGAAAGGCAAGGAGGAGCGGCCATTTACGCTTTCAAATCCTTTAGACGAAGTGGACTGCCATAGAGTACATCCAGAGAAGTCATTCCCCCTCAGCCACACACACACGGACTCACAACATCGATGGGGGCAGCAACTCTCCTTTGGCAGTCACTAAGCACTGAACAGCTCTGAGCTCAGCAGGAGGCTTTGGCCACCTGCATAGTGTGGAGTGGAGATAGAGAGACAAATCCAACGCTGAAACTGGTGATAGACATTTTCTTTTTCCACACCAAGGATTTTAGCAATTTGTTTTCAAGCTTTACACTCTTCTTGGGTTTCAGAGTGGCATGAAACAAAATAAATCACAGACTTCCCATTGCTTTGGGTGCTAAAATAATTTACTTTTACTGGAGGTCCCACACAGAAGAAGAAACTGCTTTATTGTTCCCAAGGCCCCATAAAGACCCATGCAAAATGTAAACAATGTTTGAGCCTACCTTTGAGCCTTGTTACAAGGGCCCACTACTGTGCAGCGTTCATTAGAGTGGAAATGATATGTGCAAACAAAGAGAGGCGCCTGAGCAACACACTCCGCTGCTTCTTTTCATCTCAGAATTGCAAATGAATGCAGCCCTCCTCACCTGGTCCCTGCAGGCAGAGTCCCAGTGCCTCCAATCAGTGCTTTATTGACAGCAGGCATCCAGCACAAAACAGAGAGCTAACAGTTGAGGATTATGCTTGATAAACACGCTGTCCCCTCAAACTGCGCCCCCTCATATTTTACTGCCCAGCAGGGTGGCCTCCTCCCAAGGTCAAAAATAAGGAGATGATTGGAAACACAGCTGCTGAAGCCAAGACTGGCACATATTTCTATCCAAGAATCAGACATCACTCAGTTTGCCTCTGTACTGTCTGCTTAGTAGATTTAAGTGTGCATCTTTGTGCATAACACCACGGAATCTTGTTGGAGGAAGTAAGTGCTTTTCATGAATAGGATCAAGAAAATATTAAATTTCATAAGAATTCCACATGGCTTGAAAAGGATATGGGGAAAGAACACACTCAGTCGTCCCATGCAGCAGCGCTGACACATTCTGTATTATTGCACAATGCCACCCTGTTTACGGAGACGCAGCATTAGACTTCCAGTGCAGCAAATTTCTGGGGCCATTCTGCTCCGTTTAAATAACAGGGAGGGTGGCACCGTAAACACACACTTGCTTGGCTTTGTTGAGCTAATGACTTCCTGCTCCAGTGGCTTGTGAAACAGTGTTAGAGCCAAAATAAGTAAAATCGGGAGCAGAATTTAATCTGTCACTCAATGGAAAGCCTATAAGCAGCAACATGCAGCCATCCAGAGGGTGCACGCAAGTGAGGTAAAAAATCACAGAAAAAAGCTCCCCAGCACAGAGCAATGCACCAGAACAGGTTGTGTATAGGCATGAGGATTACAGATTGGTTGGATAAATAGAGGATTCTTTAAAGCAAAACACACTGTGTGTGCGTGCATGTGAATGTCAGCCTAGGTGGTAATCTAAAACCATCAATCCCTTTGAATCTAGGTAAGCTTCACCTATGTAGAAAAGAGATTGATGTGGGGAGGAAGACACATCATGCACTCAGTTTTTGATCTTCCTGAATTTGCCCTAAGCGCGGTTTTGAACTGTGTAGCTGTGCAGCAGTCATATTAACAAGCCAAATCTAGCAAGGTAGTGCAAGCAGCGTTCAGTCTGCCTTTTCATCTACTCAGAATTAATCATTTCCATGAATTGCATGTTTCTATTGTGATCTCCTGGGACAACTGGATGGATATGATTAGGCGTTTCTCTAGGGTAGATGAGCTAAAAATTAATCAAACACATCATTAACTTGTTCTGCCAAAGCTATTTTGCCCCCTTTCTGGCCTATTTTCTCCTGCTGTTTTCTGAAACAAAGATGCATCTAAATT
Organism: Telmatherina bonti; assembly: GCF_933228915.1. NCBI lineage: Eukaryota > Metazoa > Chordata > Actinopteri > Atheriniformes > Telmatherinidae > Telmatherina > Telmatherina bonti. The sequence continues at coordinate 26,627,970 of NC_136628.1, read as the reverse complement.
ACACCTCTGCATGAATAAAGCAAGCCAACATAGATTCTGTAAACAGCTGAGTTTATTTAGCAAAAATCCCTCAAAAATCACTCCTATAACAAGTGGCAATCTGTTCAATATTGAAAACACACAAGGCTTTTAAATAATTATGGTTATGTGTACAAACGTTGCACAATTATGTGCAATGTTAAAAACTCCCAAATTTATGTCAATGAAACTTAAATTATATTTTTCACCCGATTATTCACAATCACCCACAAAGTTTATATGTCAAATCATGATTCATTTTAGATGCAAACACAAATAAGAGAAGATAAGAGGTACACATAGTAAAACCCAGACACTACATTCAGCATGTGAGAAAATAGACAGATATAGTACTTATAGATCTGTGTAAAAATCCCATTTTCTTATCCAGCAAGGTGCAAATTTATCTAGACAACATAATATTGAAAAATGCTCTGTTCTTACCAAAATCATTTAATTATACAAATATTGCTTTAGGCAAATTTTAAAAGGTTTTAGATAACGAGTGAATATGGAAATGGATCAAACAAGGAATATGCTTTTAAAACTTACTGCAACTGAACATTTTTTTTTCTACATTTTATACATATATATATATATATATATATATATATATATATATATATATATATAAAATGACATTCTTCCTTTATAAGCTATATTTAAAAAAAAAAAATTCTAAATAACTCACAGCAGAGTCAATCATTTCGTGTCTTTGATATCTCAATTGGACTCTCCACCAATAAGCCATAATATTAAAGATGGTGGACCGCAGCATGGGAGATATCTTGGGGGTGTCCTGTCTGACACAAAAATCTGGCAGTGAATCCTTTGGGTTCCAGTATTAGGTCCTTGTAGCTGCGGTTTGTTTCTCCACAACCCCTAGGAGCTTAGTCGGATTATAACAGCTGGGATGTTGAAGGCCAGTTCAACATTCTTGCCGTGCTCCAGCCGTTCCTGTGGAAGTTTTGTCCACCACATCCTCCTGAGAGATAAGGCTGAGCTCAGGAAACACTGTAGCCAGGTGGTAGCTGTCACAAAAGCATCCGCATAAAAGCACAGATGCCAGGTTTCTCAGCAGAGCATTGCATAGTAACGGCATTATTAATGAACACTTCACCTACCAGTGGTTTTAATGTAGTGGCTGATGGCTCTATACGAGTATACAATTTTGAAGACTGCTCTAAAAGTCTGAATCTTGAATTCTGATCACTTGCAAACATTCATATTTTATAATAAACACATAACTCTCACAAGGTTATATTTGGCACCTTGAAATAACATAATGCACTGAAAAGTATTAGTGCTTTACTGCTGGAACCAAGTACAATTAAAATACTGCATACCCTATTTCTGTAATATTACTCTGCTGGATACAATCATTCAAAGCAGCTGTAATACATTATACATGAATGAAAATCTCACTTAATGCTTCTAAAAAATACACTTTTAATTCCTGCATCACAGCATCTGTAAGATCCAATAAGCAATGAGAGATGCTCCTATGTAAATAACAGCAGTTAAATAAATTCCCTTTGAACTTCATAAATTATTCCATAGGAGCCAAACCAGCATGCACTCCACTTAACAATAAGGATTAAACAGAAGTAAGACATAAACTTTATCTGAACAGTATTTCTCCCACTAGCATTAGAAAAGCTTATCATTTGAATAGCAGTAAATCATTTGATGTCAGATACAATACTGAACATCTACTGATACTACATACACATTTGTTTTTAATCTAATTTTAAATGTTTCCCAGCAGTTTAAGTGCATGAATGAGTCTCATTTAAACACCTTACAGCTTTTTTTCTAAATAGTTTTCAACAATTATTTTACTGTCAGCCACATTACTTTGTTCCAACAATAGATATCTCAACTCTGAACAACAGCAAGATAGTTAATTGAAAATGGGTTCATTTCTCCCACTGTGCTAGTCTACATGAATGGAGAGGAGATAAAAATAATCTTAATAGTTGGTCAGACCTTCTTGAAGAAGTCCAGCCGGAGCAGGCTTATCTAAATCCTCTTGGCAGAGCTACGGGTATAGTCGGAGTAGAGTGCAGAGGAGTGCTTAAATTTGCCTGAATAGAAACTCTCACAAAGCAGCAGCAGGAAGTTCTTCTGATTGTGCATAACTCATCTGTTATATATGACTGATTCAATATGTTGTGTCAACTGAAACTGAAAAAGCTAAGCATAACACAGGAGCAAAAAAAACATTACATGCTGATAAAACCGTGTGCTTTGATAAGCAGGATGAAAAATCTAGGTTATATTATCTGAAAACCGTCCTTTATGTGCACCTTTCTTGTCCTTGCTGGGAAGGAAGTGGTCAAAGAGTAAAGGGAGAGAGAACGTGTCTTTTCTGTGTGATTGGTGTCACTGAAAGAACAAGGTTGCCTGACTGTGGGGTTATGACGAGCTCTCGGTCAATAAGGCTTCACTGTTGCTCTGCCTCAGAGACTGCCTGCTGGAGTCTCTGTCCACCTCATCCTCTTCATCAGATCTGCCAAGACTCAGGTGTCTCCGGTAAGCAGGAGGGCTACAGAGGTCAACACAAACACAGACACACCATTATATCATCACTTGGCAACATACAGCGACAAGAGAGAAGGTCATAAAGATATAATAGTGAACAACAAAAAGCATTATTTACTTTGAGCTATTTACTTTGGTCAGTAAATACCACACCCCCTTAAGTACACATGAATGAAGGGAGAAAATGCACCACACACATTCCTGCTGCATAGCAACAGTTGAAAAAAGTACTACCAGGGTTAAACCACAGAGATCAATACAATTCTATTAATGCTGTCTTCAAAAACAAGCTCTGTAAACACAAGTCAGTGTCACAAACCAGAAGAGAATGTGACTTTTCATGCATGAGTATCAGGATTGTGGCAAACAGTTCAAACATTAGAAAACGGTACGCGCAACGAGTGAAGGAAATCTAAAGAAGATTGAATTAATTCAGCACTGATCTGTTCTCCAACTTCCAGAGAGGCTGAAATGAAAACAGTCTTTTGTATCGGACCTGCCATGCTCATTACAAGGTTGTCGTTGGGGCTTTTCATGTTGTCATGACAACTCATGGTATTATACATTATTGCAATACTAGAAAAAAAAAAATCCCTGTAAAGACTTCAATAACTGCCATAGGCAAGGCTGTTTGATATACACTTGGAGGACAGCAAGCAAAAACGTGTCTAAACATGCAACAACCAGCCAAATGCTGCAATAAGACTTAGCTTTATACAGAATATGAAGCTTATGGTGTGTATTGTATGTAAATAAGTTAAAATGCCATATATTAACTTCAAATATATTAGTATATGACATAAACTAGCTTGATATGCATAGAATACTAGGCATTCGTGTCACAAGTGTTGACAATATTTGGGTTTAACAGTTGGTGGGAATGGGACATACCATAATGGAAAACACATTTTGTTCGCAAAAGCACATTTGATTTATGGTCAACCTGCCTTAATGCAGCGGAAGTCAGCTTTTATAAATGACAGGCTGATTTAAATTCAGAAGTAGTTGTCCAAAGAGCAATTTCAAAGCCATACAATAACAAGAAACATCCAAACTGTCAGTAAAATGACTTTTAAAACAGATAGCTTTAGAAGCTTAGAGCTAATTTTGGCACTTTAATTATGATGCAAAGTGTTTATATCAAATACTTCCAACAGGCATGTCACACCTCAAGTGAAAAGAAAAATTGATGTAATTTGTCTGCCTTGTTGCAAACTGCTGTCTGTGCTGGAGGAGAAGTCACAACCAGATGCTTTTTTCTCTTAACATGATGCACTTAGAAGAGCATCAAAACAACACAGAGATGTTCACATTTGCAGAGGTGCACTCCATCACTGCAAGGCAAAAACAGTTGCAGCGGTTCTGTTAAACATAAATATTATCACTGGTGGTCTGTAATGCCAACTATTATTGCAACATATTGCAGAAAAACGTTTTTATTTGTTTTGTTTGATTGATTTTTTTTTTCTTTTCAAAATAATGACAAATATTTTTAGTCTAATAGCATAATTTCCAAAGTAATATTTTAAGGTTTTATAGGAAGCCCAGTAAATCAGCAGTGGTCAGTGAGTCAGGTCAATGTACCTGCTGTTCCAGTCATGTTGATCACTCAAAGTGCTTTACACAACATGGCACATTCACCCATTCACATACACACGCTCATACCCCAAAAGGCACATTGGAGGGCAACTTGGGGCTAAGTTTCTTGCCCAAGAACACTTTGGCATGTAGTCAGGCTAGGGGGAAACCTGGACTCAGTCTTTAAGCCTTCCAGTTAAAAGACAACTGCTCTTCCTCCTGAACTACATCTGCCGAGGTAGATATAAGTTGGCTGAAATGTAACTTAAGCAATTATGCTGTAAGGCTAATGATTAGAAGGACAAATTAAAAGAACACCGTGAGAACTGGCAATGGCGCTGGATAGCATAAAGTCATTGTGCAACAGGGGGAGAGGTGTTTTGTTACAACAAGTCAGGTTTTATAATGTGAAGTTCTGGAAGGTAACAGCAAGATTTTTTTTGGCAATATGTTGACAGGAAAAAAAAACAAAAACATCACACACAAGGAGGACATTGCATCCGCGTTGTTTGTGGCAGTGTTGCAGGATCTGTCTTATGCCTCAGGCAGAGTCATACTGCACAATCTGATGGATCAGTCGAAAACTCTAAAAAGTTCAAATGAAGCTCATGCAGATATTTGCCTGGAAACAAGGGCTCCATTGATGAGGTTTTGGTCATTAGCCGAACATGCACAAAAGTAGATTTTCCAAAGTGGAATGCAACTCCCAAACACACACTTGTGTTTGTCCAATTATTTCAAGTCAAAATGCGTGTAGTTTACCATGCAGATCGGTTCATAGAGTATTTTTTTAAAATAATATTTTACATTTCGATATTGCGAAGACTATACATTTTAAAATTGTGAAGCCTTAACAAAAACATGCTACATGTGTCAAACAATGACTGCTTAAAATGTGTTACAAGAGACCTATGCTGTACAGAATAGTGGATTTGGACTGTTGAATAGATTTTCATTACTTTTATTTACAGATTTTTAGAGCAGGGGTAAGATCAGGGCTCAGTAATGTAGTGGAACACGAATCACATGGATATTTAAAATTATCCAAATAATAATCTATATATATTACCTAATGACAAAAACATTTTGGCTGTTAACTGGTCGTTGATGCCATCCTGCTGTGTATCAGACAACTAGCTAGCAAACTGGGAGGAAGAGCCTTTAGCTATCAGGCTCCTCTCTTATGGAACCAGTTCCCACTGTGGGTTCGGGAGTCAGACTCCCTCCACACCTTTAAGATTGAGCTGAAAACCTTCCTTTTCCATGATTCTTATAGTTAGGATATGAGCATCTCCTGAGTTGGAGTCTGCGTATACAGGACCCAACTGTCCAGGTTGTGTTCTTTGCTCTTATAGTTATGGGTAGTCTAGCCATCCATAACTTATGTAGCAATGGAGACATCACCTAATGCACTGAGAAGTACCTCACTCCATTTCTCTAATGTATTAATGTATAAATATATGACAATAATGCCATCTCTAACTTATTTCTCCCTTTTTCTGCAGGTCTTCCTGAATAAGTGGAGTTATACATGTTGATCTGTCTTTCCTGTCCTCTCCACCCCAACCAGTCGAAGCAGATGGCTGCCCTCCTGAGCCAGGTTCTGTCGGAGGTTTTCTTCCTGTAAAAAGGAAGTTTTTTTCCTTCCCACTGCCGCCTCGTGTATGCTCAGGATGGGGGATTGGATCAAAGTCATGATTTGATGCCATCAGTTGGTTTCTATTATATGCTATGTATGAATTGGCTTGAAATGCTGTGTATGTAAAGTGCCGGGTGACAACATTGTTGTGAAGTGGTGCTATACAAATAAAGCTGAATTGAATTGAACTGTTCAGCCTACGCTGCAAAAATGCTTCTCAGGCTGCTTGCTCATAAAACAAATGAACATTGAGATGGAGAAGAAATGAATTTAGTAAAAACTAAAGCTTAAATGCGGGACCACCACAACCAGCAACATGTAAGCTCAGCGAATCAAATTTAGTTCTTTGTAATGAAGGGTGATGTTGACAATATCATAGCCCTGTTAGTGATCAGTATGTTCCCATACTGGAGTCACACACCACAAATGAATATTTTGAAGAGCCCTCCACAGTGGCATGTTCACACTGCAATGGTATCTCAGCTGACTCCTCACCAGGACATATCTGCCATAACAGTGCAAGTTGCATCTTTTAAAAATCCTGATAGCTACATTAAACTGTGAAAGGTGACAGTAGTATTTAATATCTAGAGGACGCCTTTGAGATTTTAAATCTAAGTACACGGCTTTGATTAAAATCCCTTAGTGCAGTTCATTTAAACTGAGCTGATATGTGAACACCAAAGCTTTCAGCAGGCACTGCTCAACCTTTCCATGTACCTGGTGACTGTGTAAATCATTTGTTTGTGGTTGGGTGGTTAATTATCACAATTTGACAAATGCAGAGTCCAGATTCACCTCTGCTACCTTAAAACATTAATGAGTGCTTTAATCAGCTGCTTGTTTGCATACTCTGGTTAACTTCCTGTTAACTCCATACAAAGTGTAACATCACAGTGCACGGTAGAGCTAAACTAAACTCTATGCTGCTCACTTTTGCAACTCTACCTTCTTTTTTGCATCAGCCATGTCAGACTTTAGATATTGTTGGTCATTGCTTTAAAATTTTGTGATCTAAAAGCAGAGATTTACAATATGATTATATCTTCAGCAACAGAGAAAATTTTTCAATACTTATATGCAAAATACACCTCAAACTGAAGGCAAGCTGGGAAAGAAAAGATTAAAACAGTCAAGTCAAAAATAGCAGCATACTATAATTAGTTAGTGTGGCATTTGCGTAAAAAAAAAAAAAAAAAAAAAAAAAAAAAAAAAAAAAGGGGGCAAAAAAGTTAAATATCTCCAGCAGGAATCACCATTGTGTGACAAGGATTATTTTTTGTCAGAATTAAAGACAAAATCTTCACATATACCAAACAAGGTTAGTATATTAAACAAAACATTCTTCATTCATTTTTATTTGTGTCAGGCTCCGGGGTTTTTATCACACCATGCGTCACCTTTTTCTTGTGTTGGTATTAGTCATCGTCAGGCCTGTAGAGGTACTTCATCATCGTGCTATCCATCTTCTTTTGTTTCTTCTTGGTATCTTTCTTGCTAGACCTTCCATGCCCCGCAAGCTCCTTCTCATCATCATTTGCTTGTTTTGGGCCCCTTTTAACACTGCTGGAACTTCGGTAGGAAATGGTTGAGTCGGAAGAAGAGGACTCTGATGACTCTGACGACGAAGAGGAATCTTCTGACTCGCTTGGTTTCTTCTTAGACTTTTTCTTGGACTTTTTGTCCTTTTTCCCCTTTGCACTCTTTTTGCTGTGACGATCGTCTGAGGATGATGACGACGACGACGAGGAAGAGGAGTCTGACGAGGAGAACTTACTTTTTTTATCTTTACGACCGCGGGAGGTGCTGGCATGCCGATTACGGTAATCCTGAGCAGAACTTGAAGAACGAAGAAGGCTCGATGTGCTGCACACCAACTCGTCATCGTCTCCCTTCTTCCGGCTGTCCTCGCTTCCTTGGCCCTTCTTGGTATCATCTTCCTCGCCACTGGAGTTGTCAAGTTTGCTGCGCTTAAACTTAATGGGCTTAAAACTTAGCACCTCATTGATTGCAGCCTCCAAATCCGGGTCCAAGTAGTTTCTGTGTGTGACCAGTTTAATGTCCGACGTGTCTGGCAGATTGCCGTCTGATGAGCAAGGTTGAGGTGGATTAGAGAAGCTGCGACTGAGGGAGCGTGGACTGTACAGTGATGTTCCACCTTCTCCGAAGGCCATACTTTGAGCATCGTCGTCATCGTCACCGACATGCAAACCGAATTCACTGAGACCACAGCTGCGGGCAAGAGACAGACGAGAGCTGCTGCGTCTGTCGTCTTTCCAAGAGCTGCTGCGACGCAAAGAACGAGGGCTGGATCGGCTCACGCTGCTGATAGTGGACTTATTGTCATCATCCATATCCAACATGCCCCTCCTTGTGGACATCCTGCTGGGAGCCACTGATGATACCATGGACTCCTTATCAAATTCGGGGCTACTGCGGGAAGTCCAACGAGACTCTAAGCCCTTCCTTGCTCTGCTGGTAGCCTCAGAGTAGGCCAGGGAGATGACAGAGCCTTTGTCATCTATATCCTCCTCTGCATGACTCTTCCTCCTGTCTTCCTGGAGCTCCCCAGACTTCGACTTGGCTTTGCGAATGGCAGCATGGTCTGGTGTGTCAGACTGTTCTTTGAGAGTGTTAAACAGTGAGCTCTCATCCCCTGTACCCCCAATGGAGTCCTTCAGGTTGGCGCGTTTCCTGTAGCTCAGGGAACTCATGACAGACACTGATCTGCTTTGCTCTATCTCCTTCCCATCTTTACTGCCGTCACTCATCTTCTCCTTACCTTCTTTCATCTCCTTGGCATCTGCATTTGCTGAATATCTAAAGGGTTATGTAATAAAAATGACACCTTAGATTGCCAACAGTACATGAGCAAAAAAAAAAAAGAAATGTAAACTTAAAGTTTTAATCTTTGCCTTGGTGAAACATTGTCAGATGATATGTGGTGGCTGAGATTTTCTATATTGGCACCTTGACACGCTGTGATGTCAGTGTTTTAGAATAAATCTGTCATTTTCATTTTGTCCTTGGGACCAGCCACAAGATGGGAAATGCATACAGTACCTCTTGCTATTGCTGTTATACACCGAGTATGCTGCTGAAAGTGAGGCAATCAACTAGTGGAGGGATCTATCTAACGGTGGCAGTCGTGTCATTTAGCAGGCGCGCCAACTGGCTACAGGCCACATCAATAAATTTTACAGCACCCGCTTCCCCATACCGCCTCCTGTCATTAGACAGATTACTGGGAGAGAAAGATGACACCTAATCACATAAGACACCCATCCGTCTGTTGCACCACTGCCCCAGGTAATCGTGGGCCTTTTCAAGGTTGGGAATATGGGTAGTTTTATCCGTCTGGTTATCAGACATGCTGCAAAAGGGACCGTGTGCACTAACCTGGTGCTCTTTAGACTACCATCATCTGACAGGGTCTTGCTGGAGCCTTTGTTCTTTGAGAGCCAAGACTTAACCCCATCCACACGGTCCTCCACCTCCGAATCTGTTTCTGTCTCCTCCCCACTGTGAAGAAAATAAACCAGCTGGAGTTTGCAAAGAGCATCAAAAGTATTCATCACACCATGTCATTTTTATCTTTGAGTGCAGAGCTCTGTCAGTACGGTAAAAAGGTTCAGGAATTTCTTTAAACCCTGACATTGCTGCAAAATACTGGTAAAATAAAATGTCTTAAATCTGCCTTATGTAGCAATTCAGAGTCAATGACAGTTTCTCAAAGGAAATGACAGTTTAGGTAATGTTATGTGAATAGCGTATACATGCAGGTATGATATCCAAGGATACTGCAAGATTTCGCCTATAACATTTTACAACTGGACACATTATCTTGTAGGAGGATTCAAGGCAAATCAGATAGACAGTTTAACTAAAGCTGTGATACCATACTTTCAACAAACTTTAGACACTCCCACCCACACACACACTTTTCACTTCCCAACACAAATGGACCACAAACACACTTAAAATGCAGATTGCAGCTGAAACGGTTGAGGATATAATTAACTTGTTTTGTTGGTTCTGAGCTGTGTGCCATGTCACCTGCACCCAGTGATTGGTATTGGAGAAGAGCCATGAGGCAGCCCCACAGACCTTATGCCTGACATACCAATCAATATACACACACCAATAGATCATGATGAAAAAGCTCAGCAGATCCCACCTGGATAGGATCAATCCTCATTCATTCAGAAATGTGCTGAAAATTTTGAATTATGCATCCCATTGTTCAAGAAGGTTAATGTGGCAGGAAGAGGAGAGCAGAATGGCACAACCTCTAAGTCAAGGTCAAAATGCATTTGGACAAATATATATTGCTGTGTTGTTGTTTGTACAAGGACACATCGCTTGTAACCTCAGTGTTGGATGTGCTCCCTCCGTTGGCTACATAATGAGTGAGAATACATTTACACGTTGCATAGAGACCCATATGTTCTGAAGGCCTAGAATATGTCTGAAGCTGTGCTAAGGTCTGTCAGAGAAAATAATATATTGCACAATTCAGTTCTTAGCTTCAACACAACAGATTGTGTATTCAAATCAGTTATGACAGGGCTGTTGTAAAGCATCTCCAATTTTCAGCTCTTCTTGATTAATGGGTTGCTGTGCTTTTATTTATAGCCTTATAGTAACTTTAATAGAGTCGTGCTTCATCAATCTAAAATATTAGCCTTGTATATCACTGAGCTGTTGATATATTTCACTGGATTGTCTACACAAAGCTGACAAGTATTAAAAATGAGAAACAGGAATGCACTTCACCGATCTGTCTTTGCGGACAAGCTTATCTATCCGATTCCCGGAACACATTACAAAATGTTGGGAAGGTGCAAACACTACTCCAAGAGGTGTGAAATGACAGGTAGGCTGCTGGGCCCTCTTCTTCGTCCACATGCCATACGGTCATTAATGTACATGAGCTCTCACACTGAACAGTATTTAACAGCAGCTCCTTCCTCTGTCCCAAAGATGTATGACTCAGATAGTCATTTTCCCTTCAGACAAAGCATGTTCCTACCCTGCTTCTTTTATTTTGTGGACTGGCTCTCCAAAAACAATAAGAAAAATAGTTTTAGATAAGTGGTATTTGAGTATTTTATGTGAATGAGCACAGGGAGGAAGGGGCATCAGAGTCTTTGAGTAAAAGATATTCAAGCTTTCTAAGAGCATTAAAATGGAAACTTAGGGCTTCATTTTTATTAGATAAAGGTTAGGCTCATTTTTAAAAATTCTTAATGGTGAGGTCAAAGTATTTTCTTCTTAAAACATCAGATTTTCTATCTTTAGGAGGTGCTTTATGAAGCAAGAACTCAAAAAGTGTTCTTCAGTTCAAGTTCCCTTTATTTTCCACTCCCCCCTCTTTACTACTGCATGCTAGCAGCTGCTAAAAGCCCACCAAAATACAAGATAATGGGCTCATTAATACTGCCAAGTTGATTACACATGCCCATTTGTCAGCTTTGTGATGTTTTGGCATTTTAATGTTATATTTAAAAGCTGAAACTAGCATATCCTCAACTCTCTCGCCTGTATGCAACATATACAAGCCAGTAAAATGAAAGGTGGCTTACAATTGAGGGCTGTAAAAATGGTGTCACAAACGATTTGTCCTTGGCCCCACACTACTAGCTAACCAGTCCAGAGGCTCGTAGATACAAACAAGCCTCAGGACTTTCGAAGTGAACATTAATCGCTTCTGACAATTGGCCTGCACTGGTTGTAAATCTTTGTCACAAATGCTTACTTTCAGCATCAAATCTCATATGGCTCGGTTCTACTGGTTTAACACTAAACTATAAGAATAATAAAACCATAGTTTTAAGTTATGTATTTAATATGAACTAATTCTGGAAAACAATATAAGCTTCTCACTTGGAGACGTAATTATTCTTACTGTCAAACATAATCATCACCTTATGCTGAAGCTGGGAAAAAAAAACGCAACCTTTCCAGACAGTAATGTATCATTCTGCAATCTGTGGGGGGAAAACCAGTCAGAGGAACATTTATTTAGCTAAAATTATCTGCCCCTACAACGTTAATGCTAATATTCCTGCCCACTTTCATGACCTGGATTGAAGCACGGAGCACAAAAATATTTAACAGCACTGCAAATCATTTGGAAATTCCACTGCATAATAAGAAAAATCACCTCCTCCATTACTGTTCATCCATGCTGCTAATGCAATAATGTTAAAGGAGGGAAAATGTTATTAAGTAAACATAACAAACCCCTGTTTTTTTTTGTTTGTTTTTTTGTACAAAAAGAAAAGGAGAAAACTGCTACAACATGGGTTCTATGATGAGCAAAAAACCCAAAAAGATAAAGAACATGATGGGAGATGAACTATGAGTTTAAAGTAAATTATATAGTATTTGCTTCAAACTGGAGACTACTTAAATATGCCCTGATGAAGATTTAAGCAATTTAAGAGGATGCCACAGATTTAAAAAAAAATCCTGCTGCTGTATATAAACTGAAAGAGAAAGTTTCACAGTCAGTCCAGAGAACATATTCAACATGCACAACCAGGCACTGAGCCTTCTGAAAGCAAGACAAGGTGATCTTTTTTATTAGGTAAGTTTAATGTTTTCACAGCACAAAGAAATGAGATTGGATTAGCAGAGTATTTGCATGCATGGGAAACAGCTGAGCTTTTAGTTAAATTTTTAAATTGTGCACTGTCACAGCCATGTGTGCTTATCAAACGGCAAGTCCAAGCATTACTCGCTTTGCTGTGTTTAAGGTCTGCCAGGGTACATGTAAGTCACTCCGATAACTAAATTCTTGCAAAGACCACAATACAGCAACTGATTAAACTGCACAGAACAAAATATGTATGCATGCACTTCACAGAGGAACTAAACATCCTACATATTGCATACACCCGCTGATGAAACTTGTGCCTTGTGATCAACTGTTTGTGTTAAAGGGTTCCATACAATTGATCTCAATTGTTCTTCACAGAACTTTAATGTCCTGCCAAGTGCTTTACAATTTCTGTGAATGAATCACTTCACCCTAAATTAAATATAATATTAATGATTCACATAGAGGCATCACAGTGTGATAACATCTGATGTGTCAACCAGACTGAAAGTGAAATTTTGCATGTGCTTTGGAAATTCTGTACATAACTGGAGAAGAGTTATTAAAGCTCAGTGGAACAGTCTAATCTTTTGATCTAAGCAAGCATGTGATGGCATGCGATGGAGCTCCAAACGTGACAGACGATTGTGTTTATGCAATATAACAAAGACAATAATGCAGTATCCTCACACTTCACCGTTTCCTTCATTCGATTCAGATCGATTTAAAGGTGAATAATAGTGACTTCATGGTAGATATTTTGTGTTGTTTATATTTTAACTTTCATCAAGCAAACAAGGGTTGGAATCTCCACTGAGGCAGACTTTATACACATTCAGACACTTGGCTTAAAATTAAATGAAACAGAATGAAACGCAGGGCCATCCTTTAAACATAGCTTTTATCAGAGATGTTTAACACAGACACCTCTTCTCATTCTATTTGAAATAACTTCTCTTTGCAGTGCTATTGGGGAAAGCAGAACGTGGAAGGATGAGGAATACTGCATTATTTCCCCTTGTGGTTGAAATGGGTGTGAAAAAATGTGAAAACATCCACAATGGCAGAAAAACAAAGGATGCATTTTCCATTCTCACGTTTTGTTCTTTCGTTTCTGATATTTTGTCACCATGTCTTGCAAACTGCCAGAAGTGAGAAAGAAACCAAAAAGGGAACAAGAGGAGAAAGAGAAACAGAGAAGGTGAGATAAACAAATAATAGTGCAAAAGCAGGACAAACTGAGATAAATCCAAAATAAAAACATTTTGCACCAACACATATACATAAAATAACTACCCACTGTTCTGTAAAACACTAAATCAAGTCATGCCTGCTCAAACAGAGACAATGTGTAATGTCTTCCTTTTTAGTCTCTTTTATGGCAGTCAGGGTTTACCTCCACAGGCTTAAAGCTAGCATAACCCCTCAACCCCAGTGCAAAGAGGGAGGGGGTAATCAAACAGGAAAAAACCAGCAAAGAGACAAAAGATCAGAGGCAGGGAGCTGAATTAAACCATTTGAGGAGTACTCAGGGATTTGACAGAGTGAAGTATGACTCAGAGTACAAAAGGGCTTGGGAATATATGTAGGAAAATGTGGGTGAATCAAAAGATACATATGATTGACAGCATCAGAAAGCCAGCAGGGCTTGTATTATTCTAGGCCTCTAGCTACATTGTAGTGTGTGTGTACCAAGAATACAGATGTACTGGAGCAAAGGCAATAAACCCATTTTAGAGGAGACAATTTAGCATGTCACAGCATGAAGAACACAGGTGGAATTAATAACATTAATGAAAGTCGAGTTCCTTTAACATCTGCAGTAAACCGTGACTGTGAACTTATATGCACAGCAGCAGAACACAGTCATTAACACTCTTGTGCAGCTCTTGGTAATAAGAAAAAAAGGGTTGATTTAACTTCCTTTGCAGAGTATTTAAGCTGTGCTGTACCTGTTGATTAGGTCCTCATTGTCATCACTCTCCATCTCATCCTCAATTGCAGCTTGCAGATCGCCTATCCTCTTGAAGGCCAGCTTAAGGTCCACTTGTAAGCTTTGATTTGCTGCCTCTAAGCTCTCAATGTCCATTTCCTGTTGAATAGATTGCACCACAGAAACATGGTTACATCAGCTGATGTAAACACTATTGAATCTTGTCAGGTCACCAAGCAACCAAAGCCTTACCAGCTCATGCTTCTTGCGGCTTGCTTCACCCTCCTTCTTGGACAGCTCTGCCATCTCTTCTTTCATGTCCCTTATCTGCCTCTGCATGCGCTTATTCTGGTCCTTCTCCCTGTTTTCTGCAGCGATGCGTTGGTTTCTCTCCTCTGTCATCTTTTCCAGATTCTCCTTCAGACGACCCACCAGGCTCTGGGGAGCAGTCAATGGCAATTGGCTGAATTTGCCCTTATCACAAACAGCTTTAACGTTTATCAACTAAATTTAGCTAATTAGTAAAAAAAAATATCAATAATAATGTATTGACAAATAATTATTATATTTACCAGTCAGATTTTTTTTTTGTCAATTCAAGATACTGAACATATATCTTCAAACAAACAAAAATGCAAGTTTTGAGACCTGTAAACATATAATTTGGCCTTAAAAACATGTCAATAGTGTTATTATTAGAAGAGTCAACGGCATTTGCTGTTGTGGATGAAATAG
Source organism: Telmatherina bonti (assembly GCF_933228915.1). Classification (NCBI taxonomy): domain Eukaryota; kingdom Metazoa; phylum Chordata; class Actinopteri; order Atheriniformes; family Telmatherinidae; genus Telmatherina; species Telmatherina bonti. Next base: position 26,612,919 of record NC_136628.1, on the reverse strand, counting down.
TATAAAACTGCAATGACATAGAAATGTTTCTCACTTAGAGATCCTGCCATGCCTGGGTTGTAAAATGGACATACTATAAAGGAAAAAATGGTATATGCTTTTTCTGTGCCTAACTGCATATATTTGAGTGTCTGAAGTCAAAAACTCAGAAAAATATAACCCTGACATTTTGATTTGGACCCTTGTATCTGAAAATGTGTCTTTCAGTGACCCTTCAGAATAAAGAATTATGACATTCTACAACACTATCCAGTCTCCAAGTTCGCAATTCCTTTTTCCAATTTGTCACTAAATGCAACGTAAGTATAGCATCAGTAACTCCAAGTGCAAAAACAACCATCAGTGAAATGCAGGTTATTAGAGCATCAGTTCTTCAAGTTGACAGCTAGAAACTTAAAACAATAAAGATAGTTTCAACGCTGATAGAGCCAGCAGCTGTTTTGTTCTGCAGTGCTGTGTTAATGCCTGTTCCACACACAACTCAGAACAAGACTGAGGTTAAAAAAAAAAAAAAAAAGAAAAAGATCTGCAGCCTTCCAACTGTTCACGTTTTAACTGCAGATTAAACAAATGTAAGAATTTGAGGATAAGATTGCCAGTCAAGTATTCTTCTATTAGTCTGGTGTGTGGTTTGAGCTCTCCAGCCATCCACTGTATGCTCTCTCATGCTGTAATAACATGCTCCAGGGTTATTAAATACTACAGTTCTCCCAAGAGAAAGGGGGAGCGGAGTCATGGGTCACACCACGCCCCTAAAATAATCCGCTTGAAGAAAAAGGGACTGCTGCAATGTGTCTGTTATTTCAAACACAGCATGTCACAGAGATTTCATTAAGACCTCTGTAAACTGTGTCAGCTTGTGATAAAAGGGCATCATGCATCTCTTTTCCATTTATTAACACACAGAATTTAAGACTAAAAGTATCTACAACATAATATTAACTAGAATATATCCTGTTTGAAATATGTACAATGTGCTCTGGACAAGTAAAAAATTAATATTAATATTAACAATAATGATAATAATAGAAATCTAAAAAGTCTAATCTGGAATTAAAATATATCTTGAACTGGCATTATGTTTAAAGTTCACATGTAGCATCTGTTAAAGATACAATATAATCTGATAGGAAAAGTTAAATTATTTGAATTAAAAAGAAATAAAACTGAATATACTATTATTTTATAGTATTATTTCATTAGAACCCAATCATAGATATTGTCATATGAATTATATTCAAGATTAGTTAAATTATTTTCCAAATGGTCTAGCTGTAGTCTCATGCATTGTGGACATATAAACACATCTTAAGCAAACCCCCTGTCTTAGCTTTGTCTCAATCATTTCATTCTTTTAACTTGTTATTTCTAACACTTCTGTTGCAGACATAACATGACTATACCACTACACTTCGCTACTTTATCATAGTACAACTAAAGATCCACTAGGCTTAAGCAGTGACAGATATACAGTGGTGTCATGTAAGATGCAATGAGAAAGTAATGATGTGAACTTTCATTAACGCTTCAAATCCAAACTTGACGATTTGAATTTCAATTTAAATCTAAGCTACAAACATACAGGCCGTGATGGCTGAATGTTTCTACAATTTGTACAAATGTCTACACTGTACATTATCAATATGAAGCATTATCAACTTCTTATTGTCAAAAGTGCTATGTGGAGCTTGCAAAAATAGGTTTTTAGCTTGTTTCTTAATATAATTCAAATTGTCTTTAGGAAATGCACCTATTGGGGAATAACCAGTTTCATAAAACCAGCAGCACCACCTCACCTCCAGGCGTTTGATCTGTGTTTTTTCATACTCCAGCTTGGTTTCCAGCTCACGGATCTTAGCCTCCTGACGGCTCACAAGCGACTTCTCCACCATGGACTGTTCTTGGAACTCTAACTGGCTCTGTAGTGAATGTAACTGGGGGAAGATCACACACATACACACACACACAGATATAGATTGTAAATACAATGTACCTAAGAAGCAGTGCTCACACAAAATCTTCTCTTTTCACCTCTGTTTTCCACATCCTCTGTTAGATTAGGTCTAAAGTCCATAAGAGAAGATGCTTTTGTCTCTTGCAAGCATTAAAGCTACACTGCTTTTCACTTTTTCACCCATTTTGCATTAAGTTAATCAACCTCTGTAAATGTGTGCATTAAGTCTGAATAATGAGCCCACAAGCTACCTCAAATGGTCAAAAACAGAGCTTGTGGTTATGACTGAGTGACAGCGAGTCATGGTAATTTCTCAGGCTTTGTGAAAGGCTTCAGCATCATGCAAAGCACGTTTGTTCTATTTGAATTGTATTTTTCATGACTGATGAAAGGAAGAAAGATATGTCACAACAAAACCGGCCCGAAAGGCAGCATGGCACCTAATGAGGGACTTCTGCATCTGAGACAAGGAGGATTTAGAGTTCTCCTTTGATATTACTAAAGAAGCCAGATTTCCCTCCTACTGGGAATGAGATAACCACTTCAAGGTCAGATGCTTTAGATAATGATCACTGCCTACTCTAGCAGGTTTTAACTGTGCCTTGCAGCTTGCTGTGTGTCTAAAGTGTAGCCAGAAATATTCTGATGGGTATACCTAGAGTTGCCCGAAACCTTGGGCACTTGTATATTTGAATAAAACAGAGACATGGCACACTGCTTGGGAGTGGTAAGAGCTCAGTTCTGTTGCTTTGAGGCAAATACTGTTTACAGCAGATGGTGGTATTTGTTAAATCCATTGCAGATCCATCCACTCATCAGCTATACTTGCTTTATCCTGTACAGAGTTGTGGGGGGCTGGAGCTTATCCCAGCTAACACTAGGTAAGAGGCTGGGACACCAGTCCATCACAGGGCTAACACGGAGAAAGACAGCCATGCATGTACACGCTTGCGGCCAGTTTAGAATTACCAATTAACCTGCACATGCCTTTGAACAGTGGGAAGAAAACTCACACAGGCAAAGGGAGAAAAAGCAAATTAAACACAGAAAAGCCCCAGCTGACCAACAGGTTTGAGCCCAGAATGCTCTCGCTGTGAAAGCACCACTGTGCATCCATACAAAACAAAGACGTACAGTCCCTCAAAGCTTAAGTTTGAACAATGAATGTTCAAAGAAACGCAACAGATTGTCATATTCAAGCCAAATTAAGGTTTAATAGCCCAGAAGAAATTAATTTAGCAAACAAATGCATCAACAAAGAAAAGCCCCCTGCATCAATATATGACACTCCTAACATGACAAAGGTTATCCTCTGAACAACTGACACTCCATTAGACAAACATGATAAAAGCACTGTTATAAAAACAGGTCTAAATCAGGTGCATTAACCTTTGCGCCATATAAATCTACATTTATGCTGAACCCCAACCATTAGCTGACACCTCACAGAACACAGTAATTTAACCAATCAACTAACAAGTAGGAAAAAAATCAGATGGAAACAGCTTCAGACTGCAACGGTCATATGGCTTTAAGTGAGTGGAATACAAGCCAGTTGTGCACAGAGCTAAAGGAAGAATGACAGTTTGCAGCTTTACAAACAGACATGGCATTTGCACATGGAAACATCAAAGCCTTGACCTATATGCTAGTGTCAGCGTGCTAAAATACTCACAATGGCAAACGTTAGCATGCTGATGTTCAGCCAGTAAAATGTGGCCTTTGCATTTTTGAATCATTACTGCCAAGCCATCGGTGGGTTGCTGAAATATTTCACTGACTAAGTGAAAATGTTGACCTGTCAGTGGTGCTGGAGAAAAAAAGGTCAGGATCGCCAAAGTCAGCAGACTTTATCCTCTGACTGACATTGCACATGTAGGCTGAGTAGAATATTTAGCTACGGACCAACAGCGCGGTTCTTATCTTAACATGGGTCAGATCTTAAAGCATATCAGAAAATGAAACACAAATCAAAGAGATCAGATTAATTTTTTATGGCAGCATATTTTCATATGACTTTTCGTGCGACCCCATTATTACGCAACAAAGAATTTCAAAGGAGTCATTTATGGTGCAGTTATACTGCAAGAATTAAGCACAAAAGCTAAATTCTCATAGATTACCATTTGTGAAATTTCCTCTGGACTGAATAAGTTTCTGATATATAGATGTACATTCCTCTGTACTGAATGTGTTTCTAATGTATAGGAGAAAAAAGGAATGAAGAGTGTGTGGGCTGAAACACGAAGCACATAAATAGATAGCACAGGCCCTCTGGTCCCTACAAAACAGTAGTTTGACATTTAAAGCATGACTTGTCTTTGAGCGACTGCTGTGAGGGACTTTTTCATGTGTGAGGGAAAAAAAACGCCACATTCATGATTTTTTTTTTTTTTTTTTTTTTTTTTTTTTAGGTGTGTGTGTGTGTGTCTCTGTCTGTGTGTGTGTGTGTGTGTGTGTGTGTGCGTGTGCGTGTGCGTGTGCGTGTGCGTGTGCGTGTGTGTGTGGGTGGGTGGGTGGGTGGGGGGGCACATTAACAAGGTTTAAATGGCTATTTTGTCCTGTTATCAAGGCTTATCTTTATAGCTCAGTCAATCAACTAACAAACTTCATTACCTGAGGGGTGCCATTTTTTTTTTTTACATTCAGATGCTGTCTCTTCATTAATCAAATGTTATATTTTCAATCAAATCTTTTAAAAACTAAATTAAAAAAATACTTACATACCTACCTATCTACCTATGTGTGTGTATATATATACATACATATATATATATATATATACATATACATACATATATATATATATACATATATATATATATATATATATACATATATATATATATATATATATATATATATATATATACACATATATATACACACATACACATATATATATATATATATATATATATACATAATACACATATACATATATATATACATATACACATATACATAATATATATATACATATACACATATACATATATATATATACATATACACATATACATATATATATATATACATATACATCATATACATATATATATATATATATA